>NW_026922009.1:0-19372 GCF_032062105.1 Saccostrea cuccullata | reverse complement strand
TTACAGAAACAGAGACTATAGCAATTAAAATCGGGATAAATAATATATATACATGCATAAATAATTAAATATATAGTCATATCAAGGTAAAATAATCTGTTCAATTAGGAAATAAAGTCCCTCATGATAACGAGTATTGAAGAAAAGAAAATGCACATTATTTGGAAAATGTGCGGTAAGAATGATTGATTGATTGATTGTATATTGTCTTACGTCTTGGGCTGGGGGCCATAAAACTAAGACAAGCTCACTTTTGATCTCAGTTTCACTTTTTCGAAAGGAACTAGTAGGGGAAAGTGAGACTGAGATTAAAAGGAAGCTGTCTAATCTTTATGGCCCCCAGTCCATTTTGGGAATTTTTCACTCAAATAAAGACGTCACAATTTCCCGAAGAAAGGCTTCTAATTTAGACCTTACTTGTCACTCAATGCCATTGAGCAGCGAGGTATCTTTATCGTGATACAGTCCCTGAAACGTTCTACTTTCCCACCTAAACGGTGAACGAACGCTGAACGAACGCTGAACGAATGCAGAGCGAATGGTGAGTGAACGATGTGCGAACGCTCAACGCAACTTGGTGAACGATGTGTGAACGGTGAATGCAGAACTCGAACGGAGCGCGAACGCGAGCGCAAAATGAACGGTGAACGAACGGTGAACGCAAGATGAACGATTTATTCGGAATGCCTCCTGTCTTTTCCTTGCATTGAAATTATTCTATAATTCTAATTTCAGGTGATTTAATATAAATACACAGTAGATAAATAAATAAATAAATAAATAATTTTTTTTCTTCTGTATATATATATATATATATATATATATATATATATATATATATATATATATATATATATATATATATATATATATATATATATATATATATATATATATATTTTGCATCTATGATTTAGATCGATAGTTTTATAACACGTTTTTAATTGTTACCACACGCGTGTAGTTTGAATATAAAATTAATCTATTTATATATATAGTAAATATGCTTATCTTTTCACAATAAAATAATGTGGACTTTAGAACATAAAACTACTTCTTATAGAATGAATTAATTACATTGTACGCGGTTGAATCGACCATACATGTATTTCAGTGCCAAGGAGACTCTGAGTAAAATAACGGATTTTTTTTTTTTGAATTTACAATTGTCTGTTGACGTATTGCATAAAACCTCACGTTTTTTAAAATTCTAATGCAAAATATTCTTAGTTGTGTGTCTTTTGTATTCTTTTATGATGATAATTTTAGCTAACTTCTAAATGTACAATATGTATACATAGACATTTCCCGGCCGTGATTATTCTCGGCAAGATAATTCAAATCAAGAGGCATTTAAATTATTTGTAATAGATTAAATTTTCAAAACTAAATAAGTAATGTGCTTTCATAATTTTTATTGAACAGAAAAATGTACGAGAGAGAGAGAGAGAGAGAGACCTCATCAATTCTCAGATATCTGTTGTATTAAATAAAAATTTATTATTTTTTCCCAAATATTCCAAGCAGTAAAGGTAATCAGTCTTTTTTAGATTAACAAATGAATTTGACGGTAATCATTGGCTTTAATTTTCCGTCATTAAGTTCACATGGTTCACAGGAAGTCCACGTGTTTGTCCCGTCAATCAATATCATTCGACACAGTGGAGGTGTGGAAATGGCGTTTCACCGAACATGCCGAAGACAGTCTTCGTATTAGTATTAGTATTTTCAAGAAGTTTTAATATTTTTCCCCCATCATTTCTAGATTTGATTTTTGTATTCCTGCAGAAAAAAATTAATAATGGGAATATATACTTGGATGGATTAAGTTTTAAATTGAGTTTGAAACATATTCCCTGCCAATAGACCCTTTTCCTATGACATATTTTGTCTAGGAGTTATTCCCCTTAGCCGCCATATTTTAGGGCAACATTCCCAGATCCCTTCATTATTCAACCAAATTCAATTTGTTATACTGGTTACTGAGGTAAAGATAATGCTATTTTTCTTATGAATATACGTTTGTTAAAACCTCTATTTATTCATGATTATAAGATTGTGAGTATTTTTCCTCATATATCTCTTGCATGAATGTTAAAAATTGGTTGCTCAAAGAGGTAAATTCACTAATTTGCCCTACAAGATGGCGGCTAAGGGGAATAACTCCTAGGCAAAATATGTCAAAGGAAAAGGGTCTATTTAAAATACTACTGTCGGCACAAGTGTATTCTAAAATACTATTGTTTAATGACTGTTTGATGTTGGTCTTAAGACCGATTTTCTTGTGGTACAATACACATTAAGTAAGTATTAGTTAAATACTGAAAATACTCACTAAGAAATTTATTTCGGGAGAAAAGGCACCGGAGGGGGGGTCTTAATTGTACTGAATGCCAAACATATATTTAGGTACGGTGAAGGAAGGAATTTTCCTTCATTAACAAGACTATTTTAAACAGTTGTTTTCTTTTTTAAATTTAAATCACGCTATCAAATCAATTAGCTCTAAAGATATTTAATTAAGTGAATATTTGCAGTAATGTTAATAATTCTCAAACCTATGTGTAGTTTAAAATACGTGTTACTGTAGATTTTTTTTTTTATATTGTCTTGTAAAAGGTGGATTAATTATTATACATTGTCGTCTTTAACATTGCAACAAATTGTTGCCGTGCGTGAAGCATTTGTACACTTTTTAAATCTAATATTTTAGCATCGTTCGACATACATGTAGGTACTTACGAGTAATGTATTATTTTCCAGGGAAATTTCATGAATAAAGTAACAGCTGAATTATAATTATAGAAATATAAATATCATAGATAATTTTTGCAATGAAATAATTATTCTTTAAAACGATATCTAATTTATTTAATTAAAAAGATAAGTCCTTTCACTTTGGAGTTCCGAATGGCATTGAAGACTGAACGATAAGGGGAACGGTGAACACAAGGTGAACGCAAAGTAAACGGAACGAAGAGCGAACAATGAACGCAATACTGTGAACGGAGGGCGAACGGTGAACGCACGCTGAACGAACGGTGAATGAACGCTGAACGAACGGTGAGCGAACGAAAAATGGGAAAGTAGAACGTTTCAGGGACTGTAACACCAAACGTGACAAAAGTTCTCGGTTTTTTTGGTCTCATCCGAATTACTTACAACTTTTACTTTAAGAGCACCGAGTGCTGACGATGAAACAGTTACAATTAATTTTTCCTACATATATTATCACTTTTTTCCATCTAAAGAAAGTGTAATTAAGCTTACTCTATTCATTAGACATCTATTTCCATAAGTTTAATTACGTTAATCTTACCCTCTAAAACAGGAACACATGTACTAGCGATACAAATTTCATCCTCAGTACAGGTATGATTCAGACAGTTGCCCACAAAATGCTAAAATTAAAATTAAAAAAAAAACAATTACAATTAATTAAATATCACTAAATTAGCTCATGTAAATGTTAACGTCTCCTTTTTCCCGTTGGAAAATTATTCCGTTTGACATGAAAGGTTGGGCCCTTTTATCATAGACTACTGTTTTCTTAGGACAAATCTTGTGTTAGCCGGCATGTCTTTCTTTTTTATCCAATCCACTGAGCGACACAACTAAAACTTGAAACAAACCATCATACACATTGCAATATCAGCATTTGTCAAAGGGTTAAAACCTGGAAGAGAGGAATTTTTAAAATTGCTAATAAGCAGAGTTTTGGGCGAATGGGTCGGAACACTGAGTAAAGCATGTCCGTAGAAAGCGAGAAAATGTCCAATACGGTAGAAACTGATCATCTTAAAAGGATGACAGATATTTATAATTTCAAATTTATTTCTGATAGTTTCTAATATAACATTTCATGTTTTTTTTTCAGAAATATATACGACAGTCTTTAAGGCCCGCCTATTTCAGATTGATGAAGTCTCCCATGATAGTTTATATTTTAGCATTGCTAAAGAAATCAAAACACTTTCATATATTAAAATTTCAAAAGCTTTGAGTGAATTGAAAAAAAAATCCAATTAAGTTTATAAAACATTCATGAAAAAACGAAACATCACTAGATTTTTATCTTTGTGTTTATCACAATTAGTGAAAATAGATTTTTTATACCTTGGTTTTATTTCAGGTTTAATACTATAAAATGCCATCTCTTGAGAGGTGACACATTAACATATATTTTCTGTAAGCACCAATCATTTAATTAAGGCCTTGGAAACGACATCTCACCGATTTTCATAGATTTTGCATGACAAGTACAAAAGCAAAAGTTTCACACATGCACCTGTTTGCAATGGAAATTGATTTAATATGGCCATTTTTGACCAAATTAAAACATGAAAGTTGAGGAGTTGTAAATGCATTTTAATCTTAATGTAGTAAACTCAAACATAAATCATTGTATCATCAGAAACATAAAACTTTAAGATATACAAGGTATATATTTATTTCAGAATGAACCCCATTCTAAGAAAAAGGTTCTGAAAATGATATAGTTTTTGAAATTGTAAAAAATGAGATTTTTTTTTTAAATTTTAAGGAAATTTTTCAAACTTTCAGTGTGCTTTCATACGTCGTGATTAGTAATGTTTCCCCATTTTGAAAAAAATGGAGTGGGGTCTCAATGCTATTTTTATGTATCTATAAAGAGAAATGATGCTTTAGTATTTCAGAAAATCTGCATTATCGATCGAATTTAGGCAGAGTTTTAGATTCAATTGCTAGGTTATTAGGATAATAACTAACACTTCTGTCACCAGTAATCTTACTGAACAGAGCTTTTATACAAAACTTTGGAAAATCCGAACTGCAAATCTTCTGTTATCTAAGGAATAGAATGCATTTATGTGACATGTTTATGATGGTGAAACAAAGGAATCACTGAAGCTAGGATTTTCTCTAGTTTCTGACTACTAGATGAATTATTCAAAGTTCATTTGCTTAAATGTTTTATATATGTATATAGAATTAGGGATTTAAAGAGATATTTTTCCTTCCTTATCACAATTGTACAACTTTAAATTGAAATGGTAAACCGCGTTGAAAACTAGCATGGGCTATATTTTTGCGAAATGATGGCGTATGATCTTTTCTGTCTCTCAAAATTATTAAAGAACATTGAATTAGTCATACTTTTTACACAATCAAAGACTTGGTGAAATCTTCCAATATAAGTTTAATTAATAATAAGTTACAAAAGTTCCTAAATTTATGAAATAAATATGATTTTTCAAACAAACTAGAATAATGTTTTTATAAGCTTCCAATCTAGACGAATTAAAGCCAAAAATCAGTAAAAGTATTTTTTTCTCTCCAAGTAAACAATTAAAACTTTTTTAAAAATTTTGTATCATTTTTTATCTTTATTTGATAGCTTTACCATATGTAAAAGTGAAAGTTGAATATAGGAGGGATATAAAAAAAAAACTAAAACTCTTTAAAAATTTAGAAAAGTTGAGAAAATTCGGATTTAGTCAATATCCATTTTAGTTTACTTACTTACATGTATGTCAGTTTTGTAATACTTCTTATTCGTCCTTTATGGTAGTATCTTGTTATGCAAAAAAAATAAATATTTAATCTTTTGAATTACAAGTATGAATCACTAAATTTGCAACAATATGTTTTATTATTAATGTCCAGGAAAGGTCACGATAGCCTAGTGGTAGAGCGTTGCTTCGTGATCAGGCCGGTTCGATTCTCGTTCGCGGCGCCCGTCATACCTAAAACGAAAACATAGGTAGTGACAGTTCCTTCGCCATGCGCTCGGCACTAGAAGTGAAAGTCACGGGTCTTTCGGATATGAACTTAAAAACGTAGGTCCCGTGTCATAGTAGGCGTTGGAACGATAAAAACCCTCACTGCTCAATGGCCCTGAGTGCCGGGTATAGGTTTAATTTGAAGCCCTACACCACGTCTCCATATGATCGAAAAATTCTCGAGAGGGACGTTAAACAATATACATGTACGTTAAACAATATACAATCAATCAATCAATATTAATTTCCAGGAAAAAGATAGTGAACCCTTGACTTACCTTGACTCCCATATAAACCGGTCAAATTTAATCTCACTGATACCATTATTTAGTTAATTCTCTTATTAATTATGTGATATTTTCATAATATTTAGATACAAGAAAAATGAGTAATCCTACCTAGACTAGAGCCTAGTCTGTTGCAAAACAACGAGTAGATCTTCCGTTTAAGCTACGGGCAGGAAAAAAAGACCTTGAGTCAAGACCTTGCCATATGTTAAGTCTATTTAAGCAATCTTATAGGAGATATCAACTGAAATGTTTCTCTCTGTAGTAAAAAGACGATAAAGGAATGCAACAGGGTTGTTCGAAAAGTTTGTGGACTAGCACCATAAAATTAAAACCAATTAAGATACATCAATGAATTCTTTAACTATAATTAGCATCATCTGTTTTATTTATATAATAAACTATACATCATTGCTTACCTTTTTTATATAAATTATTGGTGTTTTTAAAGCAATGGTATGTCTATGCAGCTCAACCTCGAAAATTACATTTTTTCTACCTAAGTGTAACTGAGAAAAAAAAAACTTATTTCATATGAAAATTTGTCATCCAAAAATGGTGTTAATTCACGCATGCGGTATAATAATATTATACCATTAGTTTTCAATATAAGCCCCATTATGTAAGTTATATGAAATTTCATTGCAAAGTTTGTATGAAATGCCAAACAATGAGTTATAGTGACGTCAGAAGGCGGGGAGGTCTTTTTCTAACACACAATAAAGTTTCATCCTCTGGAAAACTGGCATAGATCTAGGAAATATTTAAATGGGCCATTGAAAAATAAAATGCATTTACAGCACTTGTTTTTAAATACTAAAAAGAATATGTTAATCTATAGGAAGGGTTTTCAAAGTTTCATCAGTAAGTGACGTTGATCGTGCGTGATAGATGTGGAAGGCCGATAAGCAAATATGCTGTTATAATTAAGTTTGAATCTTTCACCATGTGTAGATCTATATACAATATCATAAACATTGAAGTCAGCTATCCATGTTATATTAAAATTACACAAACAAGACGAGTTTGAGGTTTTACTTAACTCCAAGGAATTTCATTAAAAGAGAATCTCATAAGTGTATGAGGTAGAGAATGTGGACATTGAGAAACAATGACGTCATGCAACCAAATGGCGACTGTGCCGGGTGAACAAATAATGTCTTTTTATTTTATGATCATTTGGAAAATATTTAAGGTATCAAGCTAAAAATTCATTATTTTTGAAACTTAATTTATTTAAGTTATTTAAAGACAATGTAATTTCCAGAGACATATACTTTTTTTTATAGGTTTTTCATGTCTAGATTTTTCTTTCTATTGATTTACCGGTTTGCATATGCCTGTGTGTAAACAATACTTCATAAACGCTGTCCATTGATATACGATTAGAGTAAACGAAACAACGCCCGGTAATTCATATCTTATGGAAAAGTGAAAAAATATAGATCAACACCTTAGTATTTACTTGTTACCTGTGTAATTACAATGTTACAAACCGTGGCGATGACTGATCAGGAGTTTACATCTTCTTTCACTTGTTTTCATTATCAATAAAGCGTTCAATATTAGCATTTTTACCTTTCAATCTATCCTTTATAAATTCAGTTTGATCTTTTTTTTTAATTGATAGACAAAGTTTTCATACACCGATGATTCTCATTTCGCCTTTGAGGATTATTCTACTCTGTCTATTAGTCTTTGTTAAAACATTTCTGTTTTTATCTGCGATATTAGTAAAACTAGTATGTCCTTTACAAAAAATGCAAGTGCACGTTTAAAGTTGCAATGACGTAATTGAAAGCAAACTCAATTACAAATTCTTTCAATTACTTAAGAAAAATAAATTACATTACATTACATGACATATACTTACCCGGTATTTTAATAACCCAACCACTGCATGAACTATGAGAAAATGAACAGTCCTTAAAGGGGCAAGAACAGAGTTTCAACTGATTATAACAAACAATTTTAATGTTTACAATTCCCAAATAAGGAAATTTAAATGATCAGCAAAAATTTTAACGTCATTTGTCGGTTTAAAAGAAGATACAGAACTTAAAAATCTTCACTATGTAAACAAGGATCTCACCTTGTTTTGTTTTCATATATACACTGTAGATCACTAATATATATAAATCACTAGAAAATGTCTAATGGTATTAAACATTCACTTATCAATTGAAAAATCTGCTTTGAACGAACATATATAAGTACATATAATTAATCTTTTTATATAACAAAAATTTGGAGCTCTATATCTGTCTTGTATCTCGACATCTTAAATTTAAACTTTTGATAATCATTAAAAATGCCTTTATTAAATATTATGTGACCGGTCGGTAGGGGATGCTTACTCCTCCATGTCACCTGATGTTTCGGGGGTCCGTGTTTTTTTATCTGCTCTTATTTTGTATTGTTTTATGGACTTTGAGACTGCATACTATTCGTTATCTCCATATCTTTCTTGCAAATATTTAAGAAATGGAAATAAATTTGAAAATTTTCAGAATGTCTCCATATACCTTGAAGGTCAAATGTCCATTAAACGATTCAATTGAATATATTCAGAAATGGCCATTATTTGCAAATGACCAATGACTAAGGAAGTAAATCTACGAGTTCCATATTTATTGAAAAAGCAGATGCTAATGGTATCAAAAGCCTGGACTTTAATTTATCGTGCGAAATGGTTGTGTATAAAGTCATAAGATGGTAACTTTTTTTAAGCTGTTAATTTTGGTAAAATCTTGTGATTTCAAATTGTCCAAAATTTCTTTTGAATTTTTGAGCATCCCTATCTTATTTGAAATCGATTACCTGATATTCTTTTGTTAAGCGATCGCTTGGTTTCACCAACATAAACAAGTCCACACAGATTACATTCTATTCCATAGACAACATTAGAAGATTTGCAGATAAGATTTTCCTAAGTTTTGGTATAGAAGCTCTATCCGGTAAGACTACTGGTAAAAGAAATGTCTACTCTGAATTTTCTGGATTATAGTATTTATAAATTCTCATTTATACAAAACGAGATTGCCACTTTTCCTAAGGATTAAGAATAGAATTAAATTTGTGAGAGTGAAAGGATATGTCAATTAAACCCGCCGAAAAATTTGAAATTTCAATATCTTTTAAACGAAATAAGATTTTTAATTAATTTTTGTGTGAATATAATATCTTAATATTATAGAGAAAATAATAACTTCAAATCTGTGTCCAAGTACCTTTAATATATACATTGTAATATGAAAGAAATTCAACCGCACATATTTTGCCCACATGGTCTGAAATATGGGCTATAGGACTTCCTGTAAGAAGATTGTAAAATCAGACACTCGACTTGAGAATGAGCCTTATTTTATAATTATCAATTGATCTATTGCAAGTTTGTGTTATAATTCTAATAATTGATACTGGACCATTTGAGAGAAATACTGAGTAAAAATAGAACATAAATAGCGTCGGAATTGAAAATTCACATATAAATATCCTACACTTAAAGTTTTCTAAAGAAAAATGTATAATTAAATTTTTGCTAAAAATGAACAGAATGATAAAAATAAAATGTGTAAAAATAAAGAAAATTGAACCGGTAGTTTCTGATATTTTGGCGATTAAAAAAAATTAAATGGCAAAAAAAAAAATAGATAAAAGATTCAGTAGATGACGTCACAATATTTGACCTTTGACCCCTTGATAAGACCTTGACCTTATAGTACACAAAGTACAGAGACTCCTTCTATGTGTGTCCAAATATCAGCTCTCTACTATTAATGAACAAAAGTTACACTGCATTTAATATCAGACTGTTACATGCGTGTTATTGCACTTAGATATCGTAAACATTCCAAAATGTAAACTCCCAATTGACCAACATATAGGATTCTCTGATTTTTTTCACAAACTATGACGCAATCGAGCAAAAACTTGTTATTTTTTTTACAGGGGTCATTCATTGTTGACAATGTAGTAATATTATTCTTTTTTTTCTCTAGTATTTTTTAAGAAATAAGTAAAAATAGAATGCAGGGGTGTTTTGTACTACCTTAAATACGTACTGAAACTGATGAACAATTCGGTTCATGTGAACCTGAAGCACATTTGCAGCTCTGTTCTACAGCATGTGAAATATAAAAGAGGGTGTGTGTGTGTGCGTGTGAGGGTGTGTGTGTGTGTGTGTGTGTAGAACATTTATTACAAATGCCAAATGAGATTACAGATTTTACAATTTCAGAATGCAGCAGAAAGTGGCAAAAACTCGTCTTGACCTTGAAAATATTTTTGAAAAGTAGCGTTGAAAACGTCTGTGCAAAAAATTCAAACAGATTTAGGTATTTTTATTTTTTTGCATCATTCTTAGTATACACAGGCAAAATTACATGAATTCCATGTGGATTCTTAGCACGAGAAAGAGACGAAAACCAAATAAAATTATCTATGCTATTTTGATGGTGGCATATTTTCTGTCCCTATATACAATTATGTAGTAATCATGTGAACATGCAAGAAAAATATGCCAACATTCACGACAATTATGTATACATACAAGAAAATTATACCGACATGTTATTTAACAATCTTTATCGATTTCGATTTAGATATTGGTAAACTTAGTTGTTTATTTCGCCGGTAAGATGAAAGTTCATGTAAGATGTAATAGTATTATTATGTCATATGAATTATTTAGGCTAACATGCAACATGATTTTTTTGGAAATGCTGTTTAAAGATATTTCTTTTTACATTCAACTCATTCTTGTAAACATGCGACTTATTGATGTAAATCATGTTAAAACAAGCAAGATATTTATGTCACAAGTAGGGTAATAATTTGCATGTCAATATAAATATCTTGCATATTATTATAAAGAACTTGCATGTGTCTATAAAATAGTTTTGCATGTTGACATAAAAAAGTTGCACGACTACATAATACTATGCTGTATGTTGACATAAATAAGTCGCATGTCAACATATTCCTGTAGTAGCTTCCTTCTACGAAATGTCTTATATTGACGTTTGTAGGTAAGTTATCAGCATTAAAATTAGATTATTTAAATTATTTTGTATAATGACATAAATAAGCCGCATGTATATACAAATATTTCAACATGCAAACAAAGATTACAAGTACAATGTAGCTTACATTGTAGGGAACAGAAATATGCTACCACTCTATGCTATGAATTTTGACAATACTTTCATATATAAGATATTACGTGTACATGCACATCAATCATATATAACATGCATATCGTGCAAAACATACTTGATTCACATGAGCATGAAAAAAGTTTTATGAAATACACATGATATTCACATGAACGTTATAAATCATATGAATATCACTTGAGCAACCTTTCCCTGCAAACCTAGATTAAAAATATGTCTACTCTTTAAAGATACGAGATACATCAGGAAAAAGTTAATACGATGTATGTGCTTTAATTTTATCAGTCTTCAGGCATTTGTGGATATGGCAATTCATTAAAAAATGTCCATATGTTAAAAATATATACATATCTAGAAGTGGATACCAGTCAATGTAAAGAGGTTGGAATTCCTATTTCTAAATTTAAATTACATAACATGGTTGCCAGAGGTTACATTTATGTTACTAGTATGTTAAATTTCTATTATTTTCTATAGTTATTGATTTATATGATATGTACAGCCCCCCTCGGTTGTTAATTTATTACTAGTAATGGAAATTTAAGGTTCAAATTCTACAGGTAAGAGGTGCCTGACAGTTAACAAGATAACATATTTGATTACTCTCCCTTAACAAAACGAACCTGTAATTTTAACTTTTTATATTTTTATTTTAGAATTGGTTTGGCTTTTTTATGCTTCAAATTTTATGTTAGCCTTCAAATTAAGTAAGTGAATTTATTTTGAGTTAAAAATCTTTATGTCTCATGAAAGGTCAAAATATATTTTTACTTCCTGATAATATAAAACCAATGTTTATATTTAGCACGACGAAACATTGAATTATTGAACATTCCAAAACAGTAAGTTGCCATATTTAAGAACTTTAAATTGTATAGTGTCTTTTAACAGGGACATTGTGTAACTATACGGGATATCATGTACCTATGAATCATGCAAATAGCGGAACCGCTTCAATTGGTTTTACAATTACTTAGTGTATATGATTCCCTTTAAATTCTTCTTTCATTGCAGGTTCGTCTCGTTTTTGTCTTCTACTCAAATCCTTTATCTTATGTCGATCTGTGGTGTCTTTTCAGAGGTAGAAGTTTTTTCTATGTTGCTATTGATACAGTCTTCTCGGATACCGGTTCACGGACAAAACCTACGCTCAGAATTCTCTCATCCTGGGAATGTCAAACGTCGTCGACGATATTCGCCTGATGAAAAGTGATCAATGACATTTTATCGTTGACTGCGTCATTGTCATCGACGAAACTTTGAATTTAAGTGAAAGACAACTTTTATTTAACAGAATTTACTCTTGACCTCACCCTGTATAGCTTATATAGAAAAAGTATTAACATTTATCTCATTCTGATACAGAAATTGCAAAACCTGAAATATTTATACCTTTCTGTAAATTAAAACAACTCAAAAAACAACAACATCAGCACAATTCAAGATCTTGAAATCGCTACTCCCCAGGAGCCAATGGATTGGAATGTGACCGACGACCACCAACTGACAAATAACCTATTCGTCAATGATATTCCAATTGCAGCAACAGGAGGTGACAACTTTTCAAATCAAATTCAGCCACCTGACATGGCCAGAGACATCGCTAAAGAGTATGGTATCAATATCAATAAGCCAAAATTCCAACAATTTGCAATCAAAGATGTTCGTCTGAAAACTTTCCAAAATTGGCCAATGAGCTGCAACCAAAGACCCGAAGATCTAGCAGAGGCCGGGTTCTTTTATTCAGGTGACCAGCTATTTAATAATTTGTTACAAATCTTTTGATTATGCTATAAGACATTTTAATGAATAAAAATAATCCTAGTTAAGTCGAGCTCGATGTAAAATCCACAGTCTATGAATAAACAATAACTATTTTTCAAATAATGATGTATATTTTTTGTAGAAAATTCGGACGCCGTGTTCTGTTTTGATTGTGGACAAGGTCTCAGAAACTGGGAAGATGAGGACACGCCCTGGGGTGAGCATGCGCGCTGGTCGCCTGAATGTCCTTATCTTCTCAATACGAAGGGAAAAGACTTTGTTCGTTTAGAGCAGTTACGTGACACGGATCCGGTTCAGGTAAAATATCATGTTCTAAATAATGTATTAAGTTCAAGCAGAAAAATTAAAAATATATAACGAAAAGAAACAAATTTTATCATACATCTCAATGTAAAATTACAACATAATGTTTCAGTCTCTAGAAACTTAAATGAAAAGAAAATTTATCTAAATGAAACATACGGAGATAACGAACAGTATTTAAGATCATATAGAATAGGAGTAGAGCCACCACAACACAGTCCTCCAAAACATCAGAGAAGGGACCAGGGGTCATAGAGGAGTGAGCATCCCCTGTCGACCGTTAAAACAGCCTTGTGCTCCTTGTCATGGTCTGGAAATAAAAGAGAAATCCGTAAAATTCTTAGTGTATAAATGATAGACTAACAATCAGTATGTAAAACGTGAATCAGAATTTGACTAAATGATAAATTGTATTTTCTGACAGGGCCATATCGAGTATAAAACTTACAGAGTAATCATTTTGAACAAAACTGCTGATATTCTTGTTTCTTCAACCTGTTTGTCAATGATTTTCTTTGTTTTAGAAATTCTTCATACTTAGAGCATGTACTTGCGTATGGAATCAACTGGGGTATATAAACTTCATATGCATGTGATGAAGGTACATTGCTGCATAAGTAAGGGAAGTTTACGATTGAAAAGACATGACGTTTAACATAAAGCTTGCATGTAATGTAACCAAGAAGGTACTCCGATCCTCAGGTTATAAAAATCAAGCCTTAACTAATTGAAAATGCTCACAAAAATGTATCTGAATTTTCAAAGTAAAGTGTTTTTACCCATGATAATACCCCAAACTTCGTCTTTCAAGTTAATTATATTACATAGAGAAAATTAATAAATCTTAAGTATGTTGTTCCTGATTTACGGAAAAAAAAATCAAACTGCTATGCATTTTCTAATTCAAATTTGATTAATTAACACATTTTAAAAATGAAAATCATAGGTATCCAGGCTTTTGAAGGAATTCCAGTTTTTATACATATAATGACCTTTCTAAGAAAGAACCTTGAAACACATTGACAGGTACATAATGAAAATTGTTGCATGAAAAAAATTTAATTTTCGAGCTTCATTTTTATACTTTTTGATTTTAATTATATTATAAAGAGTTGTCCTTCCTGGCTGAGGATCAGAGTCCATTAACGTCTTTTCGAGTAAAATATTCAAGTATGAAACAGATGTGTCATACTCCGTGATATCTTTATCTCATACTTACCAGTATATATCGTGTCGACATAAGAATGGAAATTACCATTGTTAATTTACAGTACGTCGTCTATTATTTAAACGGCGAGTTGAAGACCACAGCAAGATTTTTAATCTTTTCACACATAAGATTTTACACGTATTCTGCTTTAATGAATACAAAATAGGTCTGCTAATAAAAAGGCACAGTTTGTTCCTATGGGATTTTCAATATGTTATGGCTATTTCTTTGCATTTATAATATTTTTAGATCGTTATTGAATAATTTTAGATAAAGGAGAAGAAGATTTATAGTATAATGTTTATTAAATATATACAAAATTTTATTCACATGAGGTAAATGGGATCGGGCAGCAGGCAAAGCCTATTTTAGCTCTCTCCCTAGCAGTATTATATACGGAAATTGAATATGTGTTTGTGATATCCAGAATCATTGTAACAAAGTCATATAGATACTTTACATGTATTTGATATATTCATAATATCTTCTATGTTTCACAGTATATTGCTGAGAAAACGCAAGCTGTACAGGTGACGCAAAATAGACCAGCTGTTAGAAGTAAGAATTGTTTTGTTATCATACTCGACATATTATTTTATATATTATTTGAAAAAGACACAAAATGGTAATCTACCAACCAAGCTATATGATAAACTTTATGACTTTAACTTTTCTATCGTTAACTTCCCTTACTTATGCAGCAATATACCTTAATTATCTGCATACGGAGTATATATATCTCGGTTGATTCAATACGCAAGAGCATGCATGCTCTACGTATTAACAATTTTTAAAACGAGGTGAGTTATTGACAAGCAATTGACGAAACAAGAATATCAGCAGTCTCGTTTAAAGTCATCATTTCGTAAGTTCTACGGTTGATACAATGACCATGTCAGCAAATACAATTTATCATTGAGTCAAATGCTGATTGATGTTTTTCATACCAATTGTTAGTCCATTATTTATACACTGAATTTTTTCCGTTATTTCCTGATTATGACCAGGAGCACACGGCGGGTGTGACCGGTCAGCAGGAGAAGCTTACTCCTCCATGGCACCTGATCCCACCTCTGATGTTTCGGGGGTCTGTGTTTGCTCTGCCTTATTTTTGTGTTGTTTTATGGACTTTGAGACAGAATACAGTTCGTTATCTCCATATCCTACTCTTAATTTAATTAAGATACAGATTTCGTAAGACGATATAAGAAAAAATTAAAGATACAGTTTGCAAATGAAAAATATCTGGGAATCTGCTACATGAGTGATAACTTGATTTGTGTTGAAAAAACGATAGCAATACTTGTAATTTTGATCAATAAAGTTTATCAAAACAGCCGTAAACAATTAATTATAATTAAAGTTTCAATGTTAAAAATCCTTATTCCCCAATGGTAATTGCTTCTAAATTTCCATTTTCTAAAGGAATGACTTTTTGTAGATACTGAAAATGACACTTGGAATAATCCAGCAGTTGAAAGTTTACTTCAGAACGGATACGGGAAGAAAATGGTTCATAAAGCCATATTCATTTTTCGTAACCAGAGAGGGGGTAATTGCATATATATGAAAATCTTTATTGTGTTAAAACTGAATCCTGTGTTGTAGGTTTGTGATTCATACTTCTGGTACTAGAATTCGTAAAAGATATACGAGGGGCTATCAAAAAGTTCGTAGACTAGCGCTATGAAATTAAAACCGCTGTAGGTAAATCTATGAATTTTCAAATATTTACTTATGCAAAGGATGCAAAGTTAATGTCGAATTTTAGTCAAGGCTTGAAAAATCTATCACGTCAAATAATGACGTTGATCATGTATTTTAAGTATATTGAACTCCAAAAAGCAAATATGCTAGCACAGTCAAGCGAGGATATATCCCAACGTATAAATTTATTTGCAATTATATGTGCTTTGAAAGCTGCTGTTCTTGACATTGTAAAATCGTCAAAACAAGACGGGTTGAGTCCTTACTCAACGCTAGGAAATCTCATCAAAATAAGTGTACGATATAAAGAAACAGACCTTAAAAAAAATGACGTTGTCGGACGTCATGAAACATTATTGAACAGACATTACTGAAGTCTTACAAACAAAACTATACTTTTTTAGAATTGTAACTAGAGTGAAGGATAACGAACAGAAATCAATATCAAAATCCACAAAACAATACAAAATAGGAGTGAACCTCCGAAATATCAGAGGTGAGATCAGGTGCCATGTAAGTGGCCTCCCCCTGCTGACCGGTCACACCCGCTGTATCCTAATACTTGATATCGCGATTACCCAACTTGCAGAACTCTTTCGCGATGAAGGTGGGAATAGCTTGTTGAATACAATGCAATATCGGTCATTGTAGCTGCAGTTCTGTAGCTCTCCGAAAAATTAATTGATAAACCGGAGAGCTACAGTACCTCATTGAAAAAAACTATATATATATAACGCTAAAAAAAGCTTTCTCGATTTATTTCTCCATGTTTTTAAAACTGTAATCTCAAAATATTACTAACCGTGTGTTCGTAACATATTCTTTCGCTGTTTCCACAACCAAATATTCCCCATAATTGTTGTTAATAGTCCCCCTGAGCCTGATATTGTAATCAGCGAATATTTCGCTTATTTATACTGCCATTTTGGTTGCAAAGATAATTCGGTCCAGTATGCTTCGTTCATATGTCAACTACAAGAGTACTTGATTGAGGATAAAGGAATTTTTTGAAATCTTTCCTTTTTTGCAATTGAGGTAAGAATTTGGAAGAATTAATCAAGAACCGAGCGCACTTTTTTGTGCGCAATAAATATACAGTTTTTTCAGTGGGTGGTACTGTAGCTCTCCGGTCTATCAATATATTTTTTCGGAGAGCTACAGATCTGCAGCTACAAATTTTATTAGTCCGAATGAAAATGTATTAGTCTGAGACTAACGGACTAACGTTAATGTAGAACCTTGATAGCTAAAGATTTCTAGGGGGCATAACTCATGTAGCTCTTGGAAATCTAGGGGACATAACTCGGGGGGGGGGGATAGGATTTCTTAATAACATTTCTCAGGAAGTCATCGATATCCCAGCAGCATATATGACACAGAGGACAAATAAATTTAGGATATAAAAAAACATGAAATATTCTTTGAAATGAAAAGGATCTAGTCAGTGTAAATCAAGTAACCCTATGGACAGGTAGGAAGTGTCAAGTGAATTGATGAAAATTTTTGGGGCGGGGACCCAGGGGTGGGTGGGGGGTTCAATTATTTAGACCTTCTATAAAAAAAGAGACATAACTCTAGAGCCTATGTTTACCCACTGGAGGTCTGAGTCACTGCTCATATCTGTTCATTTAAAAAAAAAATCAACAATGAAAAAAGTACAATGCAGCATTGCCTGCAAAATTCTGAGTTAACACATCCCAATGAGAGAGCATTCTAAGCTAATATTTGGATATCACTTACACAAATTAAACGAAAATTTGAACAATGTTTAAGAAAAGAGGAGCTATATTTACCACGCAAAAAATATCCTGCTTGCATATATTTGACTGTTCAAAAAAAGAAGATAATAACAATTTGTATTATATGATTGAATAATTTCCATCTCTCTGATTGGCTGAGATCCAACTATGTTAGAAAAATATTACGTTGTATTGACCTGCACGTGACGTTCCAGGTCAATACAACGATTTATTTCCTCTACATTGATCTAAAAATAGATCGAAAAATTCCAAATTGATGCAAATTCTATTGGAAAGCTATTTAAAGACTATGTCTTTATATTATATGAACAAAACATATTAAGCAAATGTATATCTTTGGACGAGGGTGGTGACAGAGGGGACGCTGGGACCCCCCTTTAACACTTTTACTGAACTACAATTTTTACTTTTGGCTGTCAGTTTTCCCTGGTAATATGCACTCCTTCATTTCAAAATATTTCCTATATAAAGACATTACATTTTTTATGGCAACTTAATTTGATAAAAACATTTCAAATTGATATGACTGGTAAGGTTTATTTATACATTTTAATTCTGGTTTTCTCTTTAGTTGGCTAGGACTTAATAAAATGCAATCAAGTAATGAGCTGTATCATTTTATCAATAAATTCTATAATAAAACAATTATTGCTGTTCGGGCTCGGTAAATATTGTACTCCTCGATGACTTAATCATTGTATTGACCAAAAAATACAGCAGTAATTGTATAATATACCGGTATGAGTATTGATAATGCACGTAAAGAAGAGATCTCAAACATGATTAACAGGTCACACATTGTCTCCGAGAAGACATGAAACTAGACGTAAATTCCAGGTACATCTCATTTATAAACAGTTGATTTCTATTTTCAGCAGAAAGATTAAAGTATTTTATAATTCAGGTAAATTTCTTTAAAAATGCAGGGAATGTTGAATAATCTAAACGTATATATTAATATTTCCATAGAAAATGCGCCTTTATCTGCAACAGAACTTCTCAACATAATTTTCGATTTGGAAGATGGGACAGTTGTTTGCGATGATGTTGAAAAGAAAGGTCTGTATTTTCTTTTATTTTGAATAGTTTTTCTATATAAAACGAATGAAATATTTTTCATCACTTTTAACAAAATTTATAAACAGAAGCTGAGCTCCAGAGAAATTTGATTCGAAAAGAGAACGAAGAGTTACGGAAGTCGACCAACTGCCGGAAATGTTCCATACAACTCGTATCCGTGGTGTTTCTACCCTGTGGACATCTCTGCACTTGTACTGACTGTGCACCGTCAGTCAAGAACTGCTTGATGTGTGGCGCTTTTATAAAAGGCACCGTACACACCTATTTGGTGTAAAAAACACATTTAGCAATATCAGCTGAA
>NW_026922008.1:0-19068 GCF_032062105.1 Saccostrea cuccullata | reverse complement strand
AGTAACTTTGTATAAATTTTATTTGTAGTATATGTATTTGTATATTTGTAATTGTTTATTTCAGCATTTTACTGAAAACACCAACAGTAACACTTACCTCAGGCAAACCTTTATACATATATTGTCATCACCTTTTTATAACTGGGGCATACTTTAGCACCCCTACTTTTTCTGTTTGTGGCAATAAAGTAAATTGGTTAACTGTGTTTTTGAAAATATTTCATTAAATTAAAATTAACATGAAAGGCAGTACAATCTGCATCTCCAATTGTAGCATATTGTGTAATGAAATGACCTCCCCCCTAAAAAAAATGAAGGAGATGTGTTTGTGAAACACTGATGCCCCCATATGGCAGCTTATGTCGAAGGTTAAATTCTCTCAAATGCATATCAAACTCCAAAGGTCAAAATTGTTGGTACCCAAAGGAAGGTTTTGTTACAATAAATACACATGTGAAACATGAAAACCCTAGTTCTAACTGTTCAAAAGCTATGGCCAAAGTTAAAGTTTTTAAAAAGTGGGTCAAACTCCAAGATCAAAGTCAAAAGGTCAAAAATATTTATACCCACTGAAAGGTCGTGTCACAATGAATACACTTGTGAAGATTGAAAGCCCTAGCTCCTACTGTTCCAAAGTTATGGCCAAGGTTAAAATGTGGTATTTTTTAAAAAGCACATAAAACTCCGAGGCCAAGGTCAAGAGGTTAAATTTGGAAGTACCCAAAGAAAGGTTTAATCGCAAAAAATACACCTGTAAAATATGAAAGCCATAGTCCTAGCCACTCAAAAATGATGGGCAAGGTTTAAGTTTTTGCGGACAGGCAGACAGACAGACGGATGGACAGAACAAAAACTATATACCCCCGCCCTTTTTTCCCCTGATATTTTTTTGAGGGGGAGGCAATGGGCAAGTTTGTATTTTTTCTTTTTTCTTAAAATTCAAAATCTTAGTAGACGGATCAATTGAAGAGGGCAAAAAAAAAAAAAACCCACAGAACGCGGGTTAGAATCAGATGCATAGGAGGAGTGAACATCCTCTTTTGATAGGTCACACCCGCCATGATCAGGTAGACAGAATTTCCCATAGTCAAATTCTGTATAAAACAAGGCTTAACAATTAGTTGGAAACAAGTCAGCCAAAATACGACCCAATGATAGCTAGGCTATATTTGCTAACAAGGTCACTTTAATGACCCTAGAATCTACGAAATGCTGACTATAAGACAAGTTTGTTGAAATCCCTGTAACGTCAACTTTTTTGTCAGTAGCTTGTATCGGTTTAAAAATCATAAAATTGATTGTATTCGGAGTATGCTTTTGAGTATTGCATAAGTTAGGAGATGTAAACACCATATACACGCCTAGGTGGTATCGGAATATTACTACACAATAAAGGAAAGTTGACGGTAGTAAGTTTGTCATACAATGAAGTTGTAAGGTTGCCTTTATTATCGATAGTCAGTAAAATATTAAAATATAGAAAGGCGATTCATTTCACTACAAGTATATTTATTGTTAATCGATAATACATGGTCTATGTATTTAAATAAGCAATCTCATAAATGAAAGAAAACTAGATCATCTACATTGTACAATCCAGTACAAAAGCAATGACTCATCGTCGCAAGCGCGCGTAGTACAGTCGTTAGAGCGACTGCTTTAGATTCTCGAAGTAAGGACTTGATCCTTACGTCGCGGGTTCGATTCCCTCTGTTGGACGTGGAGACCGGTCCTTCGGATGAAACCGTATTTAAACAGAGGTCCCGTGCTGCAGTATAGGGGCTGGCACGAAACAGATCCCTGAAGGCTCAATGACCCTGAGTGCCGAGCATAGGACAAAATATGCAGCTCTTCACCGGCAAGAGGTGGCGTCTCCATATGAGTGAAAAATTCTCAAGAGGGACGTTAAATAATATACAAACAAAGAAAAGAAACAAACCACGGCCAAAATGTACAAACCTATTCCATTCTGGCCGGAAAGGAGATAGCTACATGCATATATGCTAGTATGCGGACTCCAAACCGTAGCGCTTGAGACGATGGTGACGATCTCACAAACTTTTTTATGAAACAATTTAATTAACTCTCATTTTCTTTGTTGTAGCGAAGACACACCGTGTATATCCCAACATGCGGGGTGTATACTATGTTGTGCGCGGGGTGTATGCCTCCGAAGTGAGAGAAAGGGGGTCAATGTAGGTTCTTTGTCCATTTTCTCAACTTACGGATATTTTTCGCCAGAAAGCATATGCCTACGGAAGAAAGCATTATCTAAGGAGTATATTGATACCTATGAATCCACTGGACACCTTCTAGTTTTATCAAACACCTCAACACAATTCCGAGGATCGGAGCAAGATTAACGCTACACTGTGTTTATGATCAAATATTAGAAGAAAGATTTGCTAAATCATCACTTTTATATTATTGTTAAATACATGTTTACTATTTAAACGTTTGTACAAATTGTCTGTTAATAAAACAGTTCGTATATAAAGATATTGACGAAAAATCAATGTTGTGTCCGGGGTGTATGCAACATGTTGTACGCGGGGTGTATACCCCATATTTTTCTTAGGATTGTTAGTGCGAAGTATCTATGGAAATATTATTTACACAGGTTTTTAAGTGACAGGTAGTGTAGATAGAAGACCTTAATACTAATGCCGAACCAAAAAGAAAAGTCCATAGACATGATAAACTTAAATTATACTGATGTATAAAACGAATTAACTAAATTTTAAAAAATCGTAAGAATAAAAAAAAATTAAAAACAAACTTTCATATTCAAACATAATAGGCGCTAGATGTGCAAGGAGCGATTGTTATCTGAATTAATGCTACATTGTAGATGGTCTAAATCTACGTAATCATAAAATCTCTCCAAAGGAGGCCCTCACCCCCTCCCCAATCCCTGTATTAAGGACACTTTGTCCTTTCTTCAGATCGTTTTAATCTAAATATTTCTAATAATAGAAACACTACATGAATGGTGTATTATGAATAAATCTCTTTTTTTTCTGCAACTTTTATGTTATCAATACATGTATTCTTAAGCATTTATGACAGTGATGTATAATCTTTTTTGAAGGGGGCATACCTGAAATAAAAACCTTGACATAAGTTGACTAGCTATAAAAATGGGGGGGGGGGGGGTTATCGAAACTCAAAACTCTTATTTCAGATGGGGTTGAAGGTCCCATCTTTTTTCAGTATTAATTCTCCTTTTTATTTACTTAAACATACTACATAATCATTGTTTGACTATGATGCAACAAAGGGGGGGGGGGGGGCAAACTTGACTTTCGATGAACATTTTCTATAGTGAAAAGTTGCGTCTGGAACAAAAAGGGGGGGGGGGGGGTGATACTACGTGTTTGTATGATATATTAAATTAATTTTCCTTTCAATTTTTGCAATATGTGGACTCTATAAAAATGCACATTTGTAATAAGGGACGCCTTTTTTCTGAGGGCATGCAAAATTGAAAAAAAACTGTTTTGGGTACAATTACAATTTCACGTTGACGTGTAATTAATATCAATTAATGTTTACTCCTCCTCTAATTTATTATCGATATACACGAAGTAAAGCCCCCCCTCTCCAAAAAAAAAAATGACCTAAGACACGAACACACCCTCCCTAAGCCCATTCTTAGAAAATATTACTCAGTACAATACAACGCCTCAATATAAAACAAATAGTTTACTGCCAAATGTGGGTTCCTGTGGGCAAAGTACACAGCATATAAATACTACATGAAGGAAAACATTTTTTGCGGTGTTTATGACATTACAAAAAGCTAAATATTTTCAATAAAAGGGGTATGGAGATAATGAACAGTATTCAATATCAAAGTCCATAAAACAATACAAAACAAGAGCAGAGCAAACACGGACCTCCGAAACATCAGAGGTGGGATCAGGTGCCATGGAGGAGTGAGCATCCCCTGCTGACCGGTCACACCCGCCGTGTGCTCCTTATCATGATCGTGAAATAACGGAAAAATCCGTCGTCAATTTAGTGTATAAATAATGGACTAAAAATAGTATGAAAAACGTCAGTCAGCATTTGACTCAATGACAAATTGTATTTGCTGACAAGGTCATTGCATCGACCATAGAACGAAATGATGACTTTAAACGAGACTGCTGATATTCTTGTTTCATCAACTTGCTTGTCAATAATTTTCCTCGTTTTAGAAATTTTCCATACGTAGAGCATGCTCTTGCGTATCGAATCAACTGAGATATATACACTCCGTATGCAGTACTGAGTATCATTTTAAAAATGTTGAAAAAGGTTAAACAGAAATTATGAGAAAATGTTAAATGTTCAAAATGATGCATGTGTGTCACATTTATTAAGGAATGACCTGAATAAGGTGTCTTTAAATCGAAGGGAGGAATTGTTGGTTATCACATTAAACATTTAAACAAAGCACCCTGTACATTTACTTCCATGTGCATGTAAAGACAAAAGTACGGTGAACGTGTGTCTTTTTTTTTCAGTAAATCGAATTCATGAACCTGAAGTTGTGCTATTATAAAACTGGTTTATGATTTAAAAAAATAAATATAACTTTCACAAAAAACAATTGTTAAGAAATTTTTTAATGATATTTCAGACAATGATACTATAGAGTAAAGAGAGGGGTATACACCCCGCGTACAACATGTTGCATACACCCCGGACACAACATTGATTTTTCGTCAATATCTTTATATACGAACTGTTTTATTTACAGAAAAGAGCTAAAGCCACGAATTATCAATATCCGCCTTTAATTTTAGACAAAATTTAATTCTAAAATCACGAAGCCTTTCATATGTTATTTTGTAGAGCACAATGTCATGGTACGCTACATATAATTTTTTGGTACACAGGCCACCGTCTTTAGCACATGCGCAGAGACAAATATACCTATGAAGTAAACAACTGCCTAAAAACGCCGATTTTACGGCAGTTATTTCGAAATTTGAATGTGGCCACACTCAAGTACCCTTTCCAAACTTTGCATGCATGAAATTATTATATATAGGCACCTTCATGCAAAATATCCTAGAGGTACTCGCGTGTGGCCAATATGAATTTTACATTTTATGAATGTTGAGCTTTCAGAAATTGAAGCAAGATCCTCCATTTCAGTAGTAATTATATGTTCATTATATGCGTAATTACCCTAAATTAGTTATTAGTATATCAGATTTATTCTTGATAATCATATTATCCCATATTTGTCAATAATTTTGTGATAGAATATCTTAAATTGTCATTTAATATGTGTTCTTTCATATAAAATTTAAATTTACACTCTTTTCTTTCATGCTTACGTACGTACATGATACAATGATGACGTCATAATCTGACCGTGAGGTCTACTGCATCTGAGCAAAAATAATTTGAAGAAGTTTGTCAAAATAATTTCATAATTAAAAAAAGGTGTTGAGAATTGATTTGTGTCGAGTTTCCAATATGTTGCCAGCACTAGATGTTGAACGTAATACTTGTTTTAAATCTTGTTTATAAACATAAAAAAAAATGCCTAATCCGAAGTTGATATCTAAAATTCATGCAACTCAATGTGTATTCTAGGATACATAAAAAGTAAATAGTTTTATTTGTTTACACACTGATATTTCGATTGAAGAAATATATAGCATTTATGAATAGTATGCATTTAAGATTACAGTAAATGTTAGTTAGCTAATATTATTTTAAAACTCGAAGCTCTAAAACGCATGCCTCTCTCTCTCTCTCTCTCTCTCTCTCTCTCTCTCTCTCCTCAGCTTTCCCTTCTTTATTAACGTTTTACGATGTCTTAGAACTTTTTCTTTGGCATACCTTTAAAAAAATAATACGACACAGATTTTTTTCCCGAAGGAACAAAGAAAGAAAAATTTATTGTTAATCTAATAACTCTGAAATTGAATAACTCGGGATGATCTATCTGCACACGTATACATTATAGAAAAAATACGTCTCGTAACCACAATAGAAACTGGTGTCCGAAATTCTGTAGCATCTGAATGCATTTTGAGGTAAATACCGAGGTTACCCGATTAAAATAAAAAGGTGTTAAATGTGTCCGAAATTCTGTAACATCTGAATGCATTTTCAGGGAAATACCGAGGTTATCCGATTAAAATAAAAAGGTGTCAGACTCACGATTTGCACACATTTAATGAATAAAAATAAACATGGATTTTGAACCCTAATTTATCTTTTAGTAGTAATTAGTTTGCCTTGCGGCTTTCTCAATCACATCTATAGTGATCAGACATAACATGGATCGGACATGTTACTGAATTATCTACAGATAGAAGAAAATATCTGCATAAGTGATGTAAAGCGTTACTTGGGGAAGACAATTATTAAAAATAAGTGATAAAAAAATTAAGCTTTCATTTTCACTCCATTTTATATACATAACACCTATATATCTCAGTACAGTGAACGCTAATTGGGACATATTGTTACTTAGGATGCCCCTCAACTATGACTGATAGTTAGATTGGTTTCGCTTCAAATATATAAAAAAAACTGTAGCAATGTAGTGATTATCACGGATAAAGGAGCAGGAAGAGAAAAAAAAACCGGCGATAAATAATCTCCTGGAAAAGTAGAGAAAGTGGCGAAATATAATTCGTCCCATTCCCGGGTACATGTAGTACTATTCTAACCATGCTGAGTGTGCATGGCGATTTTAAATATTTTTACATATAAACGAGTCTCAGTTTAATATTGAAGACAAGCAACAATCCTTTGTTGATAAAAATACTTGATTTTTTCAACAATAAACATAGGCGCAGATTTTTATAAAAAGCAGTACACAATAATATAATTTAAGATTAAAGAATTAAAACGCATGTCTTACGTCATCCCCCCCCCCCCCCAAAAAAAATAGATGTGATAGCGATATGGAACATGAGAATTAAAAATACATTGTATAATTTTGCATAAAGGAAAAGATACATACCTGAAAGAAAAAAATCTAAATCCAAATACGTGTTATAAACTAGCGGAATATGACATACCTGGTAATATAACTAGGAAAACTCGAATTTAGGGCTACAATCTATTATACTCATCTTTCAAATCAAATTCATGTTACTTGCACCCCCCTTTTTTTCTTTAAAACTTCAAGAATTCTGCAAGAAATATATTTCATTGTCAAAATGCACGAATAATCGGGGGTCGTCACATAGACAAAAACATACGTACCCACTATGATAATTCTATTTCGTTATAATAGGCCCAGATTATAGTTTAGGAAAAAGATTTAACCATTACTGCGCCGGGCTTCACGTTATATTTATCCTGTCACAAAATTTCAATTTTTTTTTTTTAGAATTTATTACATGTATATCAGATAATAATTATGTCATATAATGCAGTGACAGATGTCTAGAGTATTAAATACTTTTAAAACTACATATTTAAATAGAGAACCATAATTGTAACGCTCGGGTGTACAAAATTAAGCACTATAGCAAAGGACTTTTTACGATGTTATGACGTTACGTTACAAATAATGACGTTCCTCATGTAAATTTCATTCAAAACAATGCCATACTGTCATATCTCTTCTTGAAAAAGTATTATAGATATCTAAAAAAGGAAATCAGTTATGAAAAGCTACAAGTCTACACTATCTTTATTGAAATTCTCATTGATTTTTTAGTTAAGGCGTATTTCGATGGTTCGTGGCTTTAGCTCTTTGTACAAACGTTTATATAGTAAACATGTATTTAACAATAATATAAAAGTGATGATAAAGCAAAGTTTTCTTCTAATATTTGATCATAAACACAGTGTAGCGTCAATCTTGCTCCGATCCTCGGAATTGTGTTGAGGTGTTTGATAAAACTAGACGGTATCCAGTGGATTCATAGGTATCCATATACTCCTTAGATAATGTTTTCTTCCGTAGGCATATGCTTTCTGGCGAAAAATATCCGTAAGTTGAGAAAATGGACAACGAACCTACATTGACCCCCTTTCTCTCACTTCGGAAGCATACACCCCGCGCACAACGTAGTATACACCCCGCATGTTGGGATATACACGGTGAGACACAACCTCTCGATTTCCTGAATCTGTCCTTCGTTGGATACAATTGTGGCTAATGATAAACGACACAAAGTAATCAAATCATCAGATTTTGACATAAACTAGTATTGGTAGTGATATGACTAAAAGATATTATGTCAAAGATAGGAAAAAATACATCAATAAATTTACACTAAATCAAACAAGATGTGTTTGTGAAACACTATGCGCGCAGCGGCAACAAAATTCTAAAAAAGCTTTTTTTAGCATATATGTCACAGTCAAGGTCATTGACCTTGGTGTCATTTGAAAGAAATTGATTAGTAAAGTATGGATACCAAATTTGAAGTCTCTATCTCTTCTGGTTCGAAAGTTATGGCAAAGGTACGAAAAAACTATTTTTAGCATAAAATTCACAGTCAAGTTCACAAGGTTATTGACCTTGGTGTCAGTTGAAAGAGATTATAGTGGAGTATGCATACCGAATATGAAGTCTCTATCTTACACGGTTTAAAAGTTATGGCGAAGGTTATAGTTTGCAGATAAAAGCTATTTTTAGCATATAGGTCACAGTCAGGGACACAATGCCATTGACCTTGGTGTCATTTGAAAGAACTTAATTAGTGGAGTGTGCATACCAAATATGACATCTCTATCTTTCATGTTTCAAAAGTTATGGCGAAGGTTAAAGTTTGCAGACAAACAAACAGACAGACAGGACAAAAACAATACACGCCCCGGATCTATCAATTCGGGCGCATAATAATATATAGTTGAAAAATTGTTATGACACAGTAATACTTGCACTGCGAAATCACTAAATTTTATTTTGGGTACAATTTCGTAGTTTTCTTAAAAGAAAGATATCTTTGAATTCATGTCCGCCACAAAATATTAGAATTTCAAATCAAGACAAAAAAAAAGCTTCTGAATCCACGAAACCCAACTCACTCGAAACTGCATGTTTTCCTTATACTACGAACATTTGATCAAATGAAAATTAATGTATTTTTACAAGGTTATGGAATGAAGGATATGGAGATAACGAACAGTATTCATTATCAAAGTCCATAAAACAATACAAAAACAGGAGCAGAGCAAACACGGACGACAAAAACCTAAGAAGTGGGATCAGGTGCCATGGAGGAGTGAGCATCCCCTGCCGACCGGTCACATCTGCCGTGAGCTCCTTGTCATGATCGGGGAATAACGGAAAAATCCGTCGTCAATTCAGTGTGTAAATACTGGCTTAGCAATAAGTTTGGGAAAACGTCAGTCAGCATTTGACTCAATGATAAATTGTATTAACTGACAAGGCCAATGCGTCGACCATAGAACTTACGAAATGATTACTTTAAACGAAACTGTTGATATTCTTGCTTCATAAACTTGCTTGTAAATAACTTTACCTCGTTTTAGAAATTGTTCATACGTAGAGCATGCTCTTCCGTATCTACGTATCGAATCAACTGAGAGATATACACTCTGTATGCAGGTGACAAAGGTATATTGCTGCATGAGTAAGGGAAGTTGAAGATCGAAAAGTTAAAGTCATCACGTTTATTAGAAGTCTTTGTTGTTAGATAACCATTAACGTCTTTTTTCTAGTTAAAGATCCAAATATGAAACAGATGTGTCAGACTCTGTGGTATTTTATTTCAAGCTCACTGGGATATATCATTTCGGCATAAGAATGGAAATAACTATTGTTATTTGACAATACTTCGATCGTTAATATAGCTAAATGTCGAGTTGAAGGCCACAGCAAGTAATTTCTTTTTTTCATGTTAAAGTTTTGAATACAATCTGCTTCATATAATAAATTTTTAAAAGTGTTTATCTTTAAAAAAAAACCTTAGACCTCTTACAACATATGAAGAAACAAAAGACACTAGTATTTGGGCCTCTTTTAATAACATGTTTCGTTTCTTATTAAAAACAAGAGGCCCATGGGCCACATCGCTCACCTGAGAATCTTTTGTCATATTGTTCTTTACCAGATTCCCCCCTTGTAATACATATTGTGACCCCACCCTATACCCAAATGATCATAATTTATACAATTTGAAATCTACACTACCCAGGATGCTTCCACATAAGTTTCAGCTTTTCTGGTCCAGTGGTTCTTGAGAAGAAGATTTTCAAAGATTTTTCCTATATATTTCTATGTAAAATTTTGATTCACCATTGTGGCCCCGCCCTACCCCCGGGGATCATGATTTCAACAATTTAGAATCTACACTACCCCAGGGTGTTTCCACTTCTGTTTCAGCTTTTCTGGCCCAGTGGTTCTTGAAAAGAAGATTTTCAAAGATGTTTCCTATATATTTCTATGTAAAACTTTGATTCCCCATTCTGGCCCCGCCCCACCCCCGGGGGTCATGATTTGTACAGTTTAGAATTAACACTACCCCAGAATGCTTCCTCATAAGTTTCAGCCTTATTGGCCCAGTGGTTCTTGAGAAGAAGATTTTCAAAGATTTTTCCTATATATTTCTATGTAAAACTTTGATTCCCCATTGTGGCCCCGCCCTACCCCTGGGGGTCATGTTTTGAACAATTTAGAATCTACACTACCCCAGGGTGCTTCCACATCAGTTTCAGCTTTTCTAGCCCAGTGGTTCTTGAGAAGAAGATTTTCAAAGATTTTTCCTAAATATTTCTATGTAAAACTTTGATTCACCATTGTGGCCCCACCCTATCCTCCGGGGTCATGATTTGAACAAATTAGAATCTACACTACCCCACGATGCTTCCACATGAGTTTCAGCTTTTCTGGCCCAGTGGTTCTTGAGGAGAAGATTTTCAAAGATTTTTCCTATATATTTCTATGTAAAACTTTGATTCCTCATTGTGGCCCCGCCCCACCCCCGGGGGTCATGATTTGAACAATTTAGAATTGACACTACCCCAGGGTGCTTCCACATAAGTTTCAGCTTTTCTGGCCCAGTGGTTCTTGAGAAGAAGATTTTCAAAGATTTTTCCTAAATATTTCTATGTAAAACTTTGATTCCCCATTGTGGCCCCGCCACACCCCCGGGGGTCATGATTTGAACAATTTAGAATCTACACTATCCAAGGGTGCTTCCACATAAGTTTCAGCCTTATTGGCCCAGTGGTTCTTGAGAAGAAGATTTTTTAATGACCCCACCCTATTTTTGTCTTTTCTTGATTATCTCCCCTTGCGAGGGGATATGTCCCTTCATTTTAACAATTTAAATTTCCCTTAACCCAAGGATGCTGTGTACCAAGTTTGGTCAAAATAGGCCCTGTGGTTCTTGAGAAGAAGTCGAAAATGTGAAAAGTTTACAGACGGACGGACAGACAGACAGACAGACAGACGGACGGACGGACGGACGACGGACAAAATGTGATCAGAAAAGCTCACTTGAGCCTTCGGCTCAGGTGAGCTAAAAACCTTTTCCCCTTCTTTAAACATATTTACATATTTTAGAAGTGATTTAAAAAAAAAGACTATTGCGTCACTTTTACTATTTACATATTATATGGATTCTTGATGAAAACCTTGGGTCTCATCTCATTAAATATTTTAAGTCGTTCCTTAAAATACCCATGGGCCTCTCATAATACAATTTAATTAAAATTATATCTTTAATCCGCTCCAGTTAAAATCGCTAACTGGAGCGGATCAAAGATCTAATTTTAATTAGATGGCTTATAATGACACATTGAGTATTTAACAAACGATCCTTTGGCCTTTTCTTATAACATTTTTAAAAAGCGTTTTAGTTTTTTACATTTTAAGTGATGTTTTAAAAATAACCGTTGGTTCTCTTCTTATAACACATTATGGAATTCTCTGCAAAATACCCTTTCATTTCTTATCATATCATAGGCCCTTGGTCCCTTTTCTGATATTTACCCAGTAAGGGGTTTATTCTAAAAGAGAACCTTGGGTCTCTTTATAAAAGTTTAAATGTACAATATTAAATGGCTTCTTTTCAAAGAACACCCCTGGGTCTCTTCTCTTTAGATATTGTGTGTGTGTGTGTGTGTTTTTTTTTAAAAGACCATTGGGCCTCTTCTTATATTAACATATTTTAATTGGGTTCTTTTTATAAAGATCCTTGGGTTTCTTCTTATAACTTATAAAATGGTTTCTTTTTGAAAAAAAAACCCAAAGTAAAAACCCAGAAACACAAAAATCGTGTCTGAAAAGCGTTCGGATAGAGTCCCTTTTTAAAAAGAACCTTTGGCCTCTGATAACATATGTAGTGATTTTTAAATTGACCATTGGGTGTCTTCTCACAAAATATAAAGTGGTTTCTTTTTAAAAAGACCCTTAGATCTCTTCTTTAAACATATAGTTTATTTAGAAGAGAGAGAGAGAGAGAGAGAGAGAGAGAGAGAGAGAGAGAGAGAGAGAGAGAGAGAGAGAGAGGAGTCCTTTGTGGATAGGTATTTTAAAATTAGTAAAATTTCCTTCAATATTGCAACCTTTTATTTCGTCCTTCAATATTGCAACCTTTTATTTTCACCCAGTATGCGGTGCAACGTGTTAAAAAACAAAGGAATAATTAAGCCTAATAGACAGAAATTAATGTTTAAATTGGCAACACTGTGATCAGTATGTGTCAAAGGCAGGAAATACTATCAAAAATTAATTTAGATAGTACTTCATAAAATAAATTCATACTTCATTAACGACTTATAATATGCCTAAGCTTTGAATGCCCGGACATTTCCCCACTGTCCTCCCTAGATCTGTAGTAACAAACAACAGTGGCCACATCCCCCAATAAGTCAAAAACCTTGTGATTATATATTGCAATGTCCAAGAAATAGATCCTAATTTTCTGTTTCTTAGGAAAGTTTCATGAACATGCCTGCTGGTACTGAAAAATATAAAACCCTGTGCATTGTTTAGAAAAGAAACAAAGTCCCCACAATCTGGAAAAACATATAATTCATTATAAAACCCAAAGACAGACTGTATTTGCATATGGGCTTTAGATTCGTTAGATTTTGTGACATGCTGATTTTGAATGAGTCATCTGAATGGAAACACTCCGGTATGAACAGAAATCATGTTCGATAGTACTCTGACCAACGCAAATTGTAATCAAAGTAAACAGGGAGCTCTAAAACAGCAAAACTGCTATGGAGAAGTAAGAAACTTCTGTCGACCATTTCATCTGCCAGGTGCTCTTTGTCTGATCGAGTATTCAGAGAAACTGTACAGGACAATTCAGTGTAAAACTAATGGCCCAGCAATCTGTATGGAAGACGTCAATATTCCCCCTAACAACAAATTGTCAAATTGTATTTGCAAAAATTTCAATGTTTCGATCATAAAATGTGAAAAAGACAATAAACTTGAGGTTCTTCAATGTAGATATCTTCAACTTGTTTGTCAGTATACGTTGTCTATTTTATATTAGAATTTATTTGTGAGAAGAAAGTCCTGGTTTTTAAGATGGATCGTACTCTGAATTGTCGATTGAGGAGGAATGCTTACTCCTCTTAGGCACCTGTTTCCCCCATTAAGTGTACAGGGATCCATGATTTTGCTCGCATCACAATACGAATTTTTAATCAGATTAGGTTTGGTATCTAATAAATCTTTTTTACTGGGAGATCATCCAAGCAAGTTAATACATTTAGTTGAATATCATTGCATAAAAATGATTGTTGATGAAGGATTTATTTAAGAAGTTCACAAACGAAGTCAACAATAAAGGAAAAATACATCAAAAAGAAAATGTGACATTTTTTGTTTTTTCCCCCGATTTCGCGAAAGTAAGGGGACATTAAATCTCATTCGTCCGTCCGTCTGTCAGCCTGTCTGTCCGTCACAAAAACTTTAACCTTGATCACATCTTTTGAATGATGAGTGATTTCATATCATACCTGTGTATTGCCTGTGACAAGACATTTCTAAATACACCGTGATGTTTTATTCCGTGAACTTGACCTTGATGTTTGACTTACTTTTCAAAAATGTTAATTTTTCCTTATAACTTTTGATTGAGAAGAGATGGGGCTTTCATATTTAACAAGAAAATTACCTGTGACAAGATATTTCCGACTATGCTATGATTTCTGAAACCCTGACCTTGACTTTCACGATTGGCCTAATTTAAAAAAGAATCAACTACGGTGATAACTTCTGAATGGCATATGATACCTGCATTCATATTTGACACAATATGCCATTAAAATGACATCTTACCCACAAAGACACCGAAAGAAGAAGACCACAATTCTTTGAATTTGTTGTTTAAATTAGACACATAGTTATTGTTGACATCAGGACCTATTATTATACTTGCGTCTTTGCTTGATCAAAATTAAAAAAATCCTGGCAATCAAATTTTTTTAAGTCAATCGGCATGCAGTTCTCAGTGTAAAATATTAATGTATGAAAACTTGTGCAGGTGTTTTAGGGATTGAATCTTTAGATCAAATTTTAAATTAAAATCAAATGGCACCGATTGATAGAAGATACTTAATGGCGTATGAAAATAACTCTGGATCATAAAAAATATTTTAGAAATTTCTAAATAAAACAAATTCACAAAACTTACTTATCTAATTCTAATGTTAATTTTTTTTGTGTCTAAATACAAAGTAAGACTTTTAATAATCAATGTAAGATAACGAACTTCAACATTTTTTTCCAGTATCATGCACCTTTTGTATTGTATTGATTCCTTGGCTTACAAATCAATCAAGTTTATGAATATATCATATAAATATTCTTCGAGAAAAGAAATCCTAGCAGAAATTTGTATGCCAGATCAGGATCAAAATCACGCTATGATGAACGAGACAGAACAACAAAAATTTAATCTTTCCAATGCTACTCTACAGAATATTGTCCCATCAGGAAATCTGTCATCCATCGAATTTGTAGATTTGCAATATTTCTTCTTGGATGACTACCAAGGAACATTCTCTTTGATACTTGCCGTAATTTCTCTGATTATAGGAGGATTCGGTTGGATAGGAAACGTGATAACAATAGTGAGGATAAGAATGAAGAAGAGTCTTCACACACCAACCTACACCGCCATCGCTTGTCTGGCTCTCACTGATGTGTTCTGTCTAACTTTCCACTACATACGATTCTTTACAAACTTTGAAAAATTCTTGCTAAACACAAAGGCGTTTCTCAATTTATATTATAATTATTTTGTTAGGAAATCTTTACTATTTTAACAAAAGTGTAGCTTTCTTCAGAAATTCTTTTTTTAATGTGATACTATTATCATCTTAATAGCAATGCAAGGAAAATCAATCAAACACATGTCTTATTATGGGGGGTTGAATCACTGAGTGCTGCAGAGAATGAACGTCTCTTTTCTTTTGTTCAAACATTTATTAAGCATTCTGGTAGATTTCCTTGTTAATTACTGTACCTATATATTAATATATGAATTTTCAACTTTTATATATTTAATATACATATATGCAAAATGCATCAATTTGTTTACTTCTGCAAATTCTGAATCCTTTATATAGCATGTTTAACTGTGACAATATTAATGTGTAATTTACATGTATAGGGAGAGGGCGTTATAAGTATTCAGTTCTTGTGCTCAATCCCTTTGTAATTATATTACAATAAAATATGTTCAAATCAAATCAATCAAATTTTAACACCCTTCTCTTCTTTTGTTATCTTTGTAATTCAATACCGCTGTTTCAATACAGGATAAAAAAAATTAAAATAATTTTTGACTTCTTGTATATTTCTCACTGAACATACATGTTTGCAAGCCAGATATAATCATTATAATATATCACGCATGCAGGCGATGATTTTCTGCATGACAAGACAAAAGCTGTTTGATGTCCGTTTTTTCTTTTACAGGAAATCAATTTCATTTTTACTAAAATTATCGATCATCTTCAACAGCACTAAAAATGTCAAATATAAGTTGTTATTTTTCAACTTTAAATTTTGTCAATTTCATTTAAGAAGAAAATGATGAAAAATTACACTTTTTCGAACGACAATGTCAGCATATAAGCTAAGATTTTAGCACTCTTTTCAGGAATTGTCATCAAATGGATTTTTTCCCCTGGTATTAGCTAGAACCGTTTTATAAATTTTTGTTTCTAAACAAAACTCGTACTCTATCAATCCGCAATTATAGTTTTATTTCATCCTCCCAGTCAGTGCTCTAGCTGTTTCTTCTCAATTGTATCTTTTTTGGCTCTATGTTATGTTGTATGACATGACTATGTGATTTTGCGATCACATTTTGGAATGAACAAATCTTAACCTTTTGAACAAACGATTTTTGATCTTATTTATGTGGATTGATTGAGAACCGTATGGTAGTATTCTACTTTATAAATGATACATATACATTTAAAATTACTAGGTTCTGATCTTGATACACTCTAAAGTATACTGCATCAAATTTCAATAACGCATCATTAACAAAAATGTCTATTTTATTGTCATAAATTGTTTCTTGGAGAGCTGCTAATTTTGTCCTATATTCGGGACTTAGGGCCATTGAGCAGGGAGGGATCTTTTTCGTGCCAGCACCTACTGCGACACGGGACCTCGGTTTATACGTTCTCATCCGAAGGACTCGAACCCGCGACATAAGGATCAACTCCTTACTTCGCGACTCTAGAGCAGACGATTTAACCACTACACCACGCGGGCGACCTGTATTAAGAATAAAGAAACGTTCTTTTCTTAATACAAATCTTAGGCGACCCTTTATTTCAACTAATCAAATGGCTCTGTTTATAGCAAGGTCATGCTTTTAGCATCCTATTATTTTTTAGTAAGTATCTTAACAATTGCTTTGAAAAGAAAGTTAAAAATAAATATTCTATTCTCAATTGTATTTTTTATAATTACACAGCATGTCGTCACGTGATATACGTTATAGTTTTCTTCCTTCTATTTACTTGATTCAGAAAAATACAAACATACAAAATACAGATATTACTTCTAATCTTTATAGACCCATGTTTGCTCTGCTCTTGTTCTTTATATTTTTTTTTGAACAAAATTTTGAGCTTTGAGTACATTTCATCAAATCCTTCAGAAATAATAAAATACATATAAATAATGAAAAAAACATAGTTCAATTCATTTCAACAGAATTTTATTTAACATAAGAGAAATTTGAATAAAAAAGTTTAAACATTTCTTGATTCTCTACAACCTTTCCGACAATTATTTGAATAGAAGAAGTAGACGAATGGAATACTTGTAAACTGAGTGTAGCTAATGGTGTTATGAATGCGAGAAAGAATTGATCTGATTTCTGATTCTGGATCTTTGTTTACTCTGTCCAAAATGAAAATTACACCAGATAAAGTAAAAATTATCAGAGCTGCAGATACTTGTAGAAGAAGAACACATGACATATTAAAAATGACCTGGGACTTCACACGGGACGACCTTAGCACTTTCATCTTCACAAAATGGAAAATAAGCATTAAAACCACAATAATGGACACAGTAACTAGTGAAAATTGAAACACAATTGATTTCATTGTTAGTGTTTCCTTGTCGTAAAACAATCTTGCCTCCATGTAATATAAGCTTAATCCAGCTAGAGAGGAGTAAATCCAGAGAGTCACAGAACAACATAGAGCAAGGCCTGTAGTCATGTGATTTCTCATGTTTAAAGGGTCAAAGGTATACCCAAATCTAAGTATTGTCAGAAATAAAAAATGAACCATGAAGCAGATATAAACACATCGTTTAAGAACGTTGTAGACATGAAATATCGAAGACAGACAGAGAATACAAAAGAAATTATCTCGGGATTTAACATACCAGAATTTTTCAAAGTTTGTAAAGAATCGTATGTAGTGGAAAGTTAGACAGAACACATCAGTGAGAGCCAGACAAGCGATGGCGGTATAGGTTGGTGTGTGAAGACTCTTCTTCATTCTTATCCTCACTATTGTTATCACGTTTCCTATCCAACCAAATCCTCCTATCATCAGAGAAATTACAGCAAGTGTCAAAGAGGCAGTTCCTTTATAGGTATCTAAGAAGAAATACTGCAAAGTTACTAATTCAGTGGACGTCGTATTTTCTCTTGGAACAATATCCGAGAAAGTCGCATTTGAAAGATTAATATTCTGGTGCTCTGCCTCATCCATGGTAGCCTGATGTTACTCTTATCTTGCGTCCAGATTTCTGCTAGATTCTCCTTTTAAAAAAGTTGTGTATGACCAATAGTTAAACTCAACTAATTTGTAAGGCAACAAAAATCAATGCCAAAAGAGCATTCACATCAGTGAAGACGTTGAATTACCTGAATCTAATCCAATTATCAAATAATTACAACCCTTTGCAAAATAAGACATTATTATTAGAAAGAACAGAACGAATTTTATACTTAATGATGAATTTATGAGTCTTGAATTGTATTTTATCAAAAAGTCAAAGGATCTTTTAACATTTTGTTTTTAAAATATGTTTATAAAAAAACTGTTATTTTATATACATGTAAATAATTAAGAGAAAGAAAATAATGCAAGTATTGGCTTCAATCAGTTTCAGAGTAATCTGTAGTACGTTATGTTATAGGAAGTACTAACTAAAATTACTCTCATTTATTTTTATGTTGCTTTAACAATATTAAATCTCTTAATGAACCTCTATTCGCGAATTATTATTCTCGCGATTTGACGTTGAAGAGGCTTTTCGAGATAGTAAGTACTCGTGAAAAATAAGAAATCTACAGTACGTCTCAAGCTAACGTTTGTTTGAAAACTCAATCCAGGATATACAACTCGAAATAAAAATGAAAATAAATTATGTAAATAAGTGCTGGTGTTCATCATTCTTTTTTCTTTCTTACTCCTTAAAAATGTCAAGTTCTTCTTTCAATCAGGAAGACGTGGATTTGAAGATAAGACGAAAGGTATTAGTTATCAAGATCTTGAACACTGTACAATGTACGAAATCCCAGAAGGCTCATTCGAGATTCAAGTTTCGAAATACGATATTCGAGATTCGAAATTCGAGTTTCGAAATTCAAGATCCAAACTTACCAATCAAAA
>NW_026922007.1:0-19326 GCF_032062105.1 Saccostrea cuccullata | reverse complement strand
CCCTTGGTTACCACTTACTTAGAGATATATTCTACACAGTTTCTTTACAGTATAAGTGACATCAAGGTGTCATGTTTTTGTGAGAATGGTTTGTTTGCTCTTTCTAGTTTTTATTAAGCCACAGTCAAGCTTTAGATTGGCTGAAAATCTCAATTTTTCAAACTTTTCCGGCTGTTGCCATAGCAACCGAGACACATAGCAACGAAATTTTGTTTGATATTTGTTTCTGGTGTCAAGTACTAAGCATGGATGAAGTTTCATCAAAATCGGTGACCATGCGTGGCAACGAAGTTTAAGTGGTTACAGAGAATGGCTCTTAAAGTATATATACAACTCTCGCAAAACTTTGGTATTTGGTATTAGATAAAAATCCCATTTAAAAAGTAATTTTTGCTTTCCCCTGTTTTACGTTCAACACAGTCAAATAGACCACAATCAATAAATAAATCAATACGTATCATTACCAAGTTTCTTCTTCAGCGGAACACAATTTAGATGTCGTCCTAAGGAGATCCATTTCATTGTGTACGTAGTTCTCTCTTTATTATCTGTTATGTACAGTTGAAAATATTGATTGCTATAAACATGTAGAAAGAGTTTAATTTTCTTCTTCAGCGGAACACAATTTAGGTGTCGTCCTAGGAGATCCATTTCATTGTGTAGTTCTCTTTTATCATCTGTTATAAAATGTACAGTTTAAAATATTGATTGCTATAAACATGTAGAAAGAGTTTAATTGTCTTCATATATTGGATATATTCTTTTGAATTAAAACAAATTTTTTTTATAGCAAGAGTATTCAATTTTCAACATTCTTCATTCTTGTAGGGCAAAGCAGTTAATTTTCCTCTTTGAGCAACCAATTTTTAACATGCATGCCATAAATATATGTGGGGAAATATTTACAATCTCAAGAATAATATGAACTAGAACTGTCCAATACAAATACCCCCCCGCTGGGTTTTTCAGAGAAGGTGCCAATTCAAAAATACTTTATGGATCTAGAGGTGTTCACAATTTACTTACAAAAATTTGCAGTGAAATATAATTGCTCATCATGTTTCTTAATGAATGAAACAAAGGTGCAACCAAATGAAACATCAATACTAATACATTGTAATTCCATTGTAACATTATTTGTTTATTTTATTTTTTTATTTCTGCATTAATAAAATATATTGCAATTATGTGTTATGTCACTCTGCAAACTGATTGTTGAAAAGAAAATCATATTATACAAAATCAAATTAATCTTGATAACTTTATATCAAATTCATTTTGAAAATAAAGATCTGGTCATCCAGTAATAAATAGTAATGAAGTGCTTTGACAGACAATAAATTACAATTAAGAGAAAAAGAGAAGAGAGATCTTTAATTCTTGTGCCCGATTCCCAGGAGACAAATGAAATTACATTATCTTCTGTGCAATGTAAAAACTGTTTTTAACACTTGATGAAGTTTTTATGAGTAGTTTTAAGCTGTAGTTCATGTTTTTGTACAGATATACTAGATTCTATGTCTCAAACCTTATACATGAGAGCCCAAAATGAACAAGTCAATTAAAGTAAAAAATAAAACCTGTAAAATGCAGGAAAATGAACAAAAAGAGTTGAAAATTCAAGGTGCACACCTTCATATGGTGATTATTATGTGTACAAATTTTCAGACAAATCCTTCCAATAGTTTCTGAATAATGATCCGGACAAAATCTTGTCTACAGACAGACGGACGGACGGAGGGACAGACAGACGGACATGGTGTTTCCAATATACCCCCTAAACTTCGTTTGCGGGGGTATAATTAAAAGAGGCTTTAACAAACGTAATTTCATAAGAAAAATATTGTTAACTTTACCGCAGCAACCAGTATAACAAATTGAACTTGGTTGAATAATGAAGGGATCTAGGAATGTTGTCCTACAACATGGCGGTCATGGGGAATAACTCTTGCTTAAATAACTTCAATGGTAAACCGTCTATCATCATTTAAAATAGTGTTAAAACAAGAAAAGTAGATATTTATTGTTTATTGAAATGTGTAATAAATTATAAATGAGGCACATCATTTTAAAGATCATATTTGCTTATAATTTTCAATCCTGTAACCCTACCACTGATCTTTAACATTTTGTCGAGACGTGACCCGGGGAATCCTTGGCATTTGGCATAAACGTCTAACCCAACTGTTTTATTTTCAAATGGAAGACGCGGTTCGTATGGCACGTAAATTTATCACACAGAGAAGAAACTCTTCCTCCTACCATTAGTCAAGGGCTAATAATTTTGACATCGTTGCCTCGGCCTTAATATTGCCGCGCTATTGACGTCATGAACAAGGAACTTAAAATACCGGAACTACATCGTACAATTTTCATGTGCGTTTACACTATTTGTTTTATTTATTTAAACGACAGTAAATTGGACTAATTCATAATTTATTCATAATAATTACAGTACAAAACATTAACAGAAATATATTTGAATTCGAACTTTGGAAAAATAAGTTAGAAACCAAATAGCTTATGCACGATTTGACCAATGAAAGATTAATAGCGTCAAAAAAAAAACGCGGGCCGTGCCGTATCCTTCAAGGTATAACACCTGTAATTGACCAATTGATGAAATTAACAAAACTTCATTTTTCTTTTATCAAATTAATCAAAATTAAACAACAATTAGCTTTTCCCCCATCTAATGATACCAATCTTGTATCGATTTTATGTTTTAGAGCAAAGTTATCACAGTATGAAACTCGTCACTTGTAGCTCATATTTCACCATGAAATTGGTAAGCAATCATGATATTCCCAAGGGGGATTAAATCCTTCATTTCTCCAGCTCTTTCAACCCTATTACTGTCTGCTTGGGAGATATTGTTGATTACTAATTAGGGCACCTACTCTGCTAATTAGGCCTAGAGAGCAATGATGAACCGGCGTGAGTTATCTTACCTTAGATAGACGTCGCCACAGGAAAATGCGGTCCAACACAAATCCTATACAAATGGCATTGATGGCTTATCTTTAGAAACATTCTGTAGTTCGAAATCGGAAGAAAGCAGACGCGTTAAAGTAAATATTTTGAAACATGGCATCAAATTGTGGTGCTAGGACAATACGGGAGCTCCGGGCTGAGTTACAAAAGTTCGGTGCTAAGAAAATGGGAACTTGTTCAGAGGTAAACTAAGTTCGATTTTTAAAGTGTTTTTGTGCTTAACAAATAAATATTGGGCTTATTACACTTCCAATGAGAACAAAAATGACATATAATAAATAACTTAACCTTTCTGTGAAAAAGAGACATTGTGGCTTACATCGTCATATAAACGAGGAAGTGTCGTTCCTCCTGTATCCCGAATTTCCTCGACTTTTACCATCGACATAAAATATGAAAGAAATAAGAATAATACATGTAGTTAGTGTTACCTTACACATATTATCGACAATGCTTAAACGGTTTTGAGTTTTGAAAAGTATATTTATTGTTGTAAAAATAAGTTAAACATTTCATTTGACTGTTAACAGGCTTGAAGCATATAGGAGGAATGCACATTGTGTAAAAACCGACACTGTTCCTGTGCAAGAATGTATGATGATAACCCCTTATCCCCTAAAATACAAGGATTAACATAAAGACAGCACATTTCCAGGATGCGTGGACTCAGAATTCTAAACCTTTCTGTCAAAAATTAATAATCCTTGGACAAGAAACCAACAGATATGTTCAATGATGGATTTATACAGTAGGTCAGGGTGACTTTTCATGATGAGCACTGGTTTGTAAGAGGTACAGTGAAAGTGTCCATGAAGTATGTAGTCGATGTAAAGCTTGTGTTCAGGAATGTCAGTGTGAATGTGCTGCAGGTATGGGACCGGATGCTCACTGTAAACACGTATGTGCACTGTTGGTTGCATGCGCAGATTTTCTGAACCGGGGAATTGAAAACCCCCCAAAATACAAACATTTCATCGTGCAAAACCACACAAAAGGAACTCCTCAAAAGGCAAATAAACTTGATATGCCTGGATGCGATGAAGTTGTTATTCCCAGTATGACCCAAGGCCCCCGGAATTTCAAGAGAATCATGGATGTGTCTCGTATTTCAGTAATGTTTGCTTAACTTTCCATGGCATAAGCAAACCCCCCATATTTCAGATTTATCTATTAACCAGCAAATATGAGGGCCTTTGACTTGGACAATGTCTATTTCAGCGATACGTTCAGCCATCAAATACTGAAATAACTGAATGTAGCAGACATTTCCGAGGAAAGTGCACGGCAGATGCATTTGAAAACCATAAACCAAAGTAACAATGACCTTTGGTATGAGGAACGCTGTAAACGTTTACACTCATCAGGGTATGAGAGGATTGTAAAGCAACAGACAGGACCGATCAAGTTAAACTTGCCCAGGCTTTGATCCAAAAAGACAAAAAACTTTCAACAAATCCCATTTTTCATGAAAATATGAAACTAGAACTGCCCAATAGGGACAAATAACCCCCCCCCCCCCCCACGGTTTTTAGCCGTGCTCATTGCTCGTAGAGCAATACCCGGCTATTGCGACGGTGAGCAACAGGAAATGCTGCTTTTTCACCGCCAAATTGAGTTTAAGAGTAAAAATATAGTATGTACGCCCAGCCGCTGTTGAGACACCTTAAGAAATAGTAAATGGAATATTTTTATCAAAATATTAAATTGTTTAATATTTTTCCTGGCTCCTTTGACTAATATTTTACAATGCAATTCAAAACGTGCGAAAGGTTTTCACAAGGTATGATCCCTGTCTGCGTCATATTCTATAAATAAAGGTTGTACTATCAGGCTAACACAAATGCAGGGAACATCAGTAATGACTTGATGCAAAACTCCCCACTGAAGGCACATCAGTGCATAGTCGTTTGACCTTAATTAATCTTGCTGCATCGGTGTTTATTTACTTCTGTTTGTATATACTTCTGAGTACTTTGATTCAGAGAAGGAATACTTCATGGACCTAGAGATGTTCACAAGTTACTTACAAAAATTTACAGTGTTATATACATGCGTATAAATGCATATCTTTATGCGCCCGGATCGATAGATCCCGGGCGTATATTGTTTTTGTCCTGTCTGTTTGTCTGTTTATCTGTTTGTCTGTTGTCAACTTTAACCTTCGCCATAACTTTTGAACCATAAGAGATAGAGACTTCATATTTGGTATGCATACTCCACTAATAAAGTCCTTTCAAATGACATCAAGGTCAATGACCTTGCGACCTTTACTGTGACCAATATGCTAAAAATAGCTTTTTCCACTGTTTGTCTTTACTTTTGAACCATAAGAGATAGAGACTTCATATTTGGAATGCATTCTCCACTAATAAAGTCCTTTCAAATGACATCAAGGTCAATGACCTTGTGACCTTGACTGTGACCTGTATGCTAAAAATAGCTCTTTCCACTGTTTGTCATAACTTTTGAACCATAAGAGATAGAGACTTCATATTTGGTATGCATACTCCACTAATAAAGTCCTTTCAAATGACATCAAGGTCAATGACCTTGACTGAACTATATGCTAAAAATAGCTTTTTCCACTGTTTGTCATAACTTTTGAACCATAGGAGATAGGGACTTCATATTTGGTATACTTACTCCACTAATGAAATCCTTTCAAACGACGACAAGGTCAATGATCTTGTGACCTTGACTGTGACCTATATGCTTAAAATAGCTTTTTACACTTTTTGCCATAACTTTTGAACCATAGGAGATAGGGACTTCATATTTGGTATGCATACTCCATCGATTAAGTTCCAAGGTCAATGACCCTGTGACCTTTACTGTGACCAATATGCTAAAAATAGATTTTTTGAACTTTGTTGCCGCCGGGCGCATAGTGTTTCACAAACACATCTTGTTGATAAAGACAATTTGTTAGTTTCTTAGATGTACTTATGATTTAGGTATTGTTTAAATATTATACTTGATTTACTGGGAATTTGTAATTGAAAATTGTTTTATTTGATCTTCAGAAAGAGCACTGCTGCACGTGTTTGTAATATCTCTCTCTCCATCCCACGGTATCGATGCTGTTAGCTCATAATTGTAATCAGGTTTATGGTCAGATCTTAGACTGGTGTTTCTTTGAATTTGTTATGCTTATCAAATTGTTTCCAGTGTTATACACAACCCAATGTCACTACTGTCTTTTAACTTGTTTCATTGGTTCATTTATGAAATGTGGGAGGAGTTGTCAAAGTTGAGACGTGCCTGAGTTTGTTTGTAATTCACTCTCACTTAAGGAATTTTTGTGAAAAAATGTAAATTTTGATTTTGTACTTTTGGACTTAATAAATTCTAAACTTTTATCAGGAATTATCATTTCAAAACAATATAATTGTTACATGGTGGAGAATCTAAAATTTTCATTGTTATTTGGACTAAAGTTTAGATTTTATACAAGAGAGTCAACATTTTAGACCACACGATCAACTAAATTCTATTTTACTCTGGACGACCCGCAACTCCTTTTAACGATAGAATTCGTTCCGTGTATTCGTAATGTAGCAGAAAGAAACACGGGCGATAACTCGCATAGTGCATTTACTTGGAACAATCTAGAGAGTTCCGAATGTAAACATGGAAGGTAATTTGAATCGAGAGAAAAACGTTGAGAGAATTTATTGGATTTTCGTATTTATATGGATTATTTTTTGGGATAAAAGGCATAAGCAATCTCAAGAAGGTTTGTTTTGAATAAATTGGTAGTTATTCCCAAAGCAAATCATTTTATATTCTTCAAAATCGTTTCGGAGCGGATCCGCTCCGATTTGCTACATTGCAAGTATATGGGACGTATTCTAACTGTGGTGAGGGCCTGTACCGAGACACAGTTAGATTATTCTAACTACTTCAACACATATTGTGTATTCCGACTATTATATGAACATGATGAATTCCGTGTGATTTACTTCCAAACCTGTATCGGTTTTGGGACAGGAATTTCAGAATCGACTTAACGGTCGTTATCTTGTTAAACATTTACCAAGTGTACATATGGTTGTATTAAGAGATCCTACTGTCAATGAAATGCATAGGGATAGGATTAAAATTACGTAAGTACGTGAGCCCACTCCAGCAAATTACTTTACAGTTACAAAGTGCATTACACCCAAGACCTACAAATCCACGGAAACACAAACTGACCAACACCATAACGTAACACGAAAGTCTGACAGAATTAGTCGAAAACCAGCTAGATTCCGTGACAGTGATCATGTGGATCCGAATGACTTACCAACCTTTTCAGTTTCGAGTGACACAGATGGATTCCACAAATTTAAATGTGTATTAGGAAAACGACATTCCAAATACTTGGAACAAATTGTGGGTGAACCAGCCGAAAATGCGATTTGGGTTCCATTGTCGGCTTTAAATGCTAAAGCCAAACGTGCTATTGACACGCGACCGCCACCTAACTTATGACGTCTTTATACAATGTATTTAAATGATTATGAACACTTGATAAAAAAAAATATGTAAAAACAGAAAAACATTGAAAAAAAATGCATGTTACATTTGTGTATACTGTTGATATATCTTGATTTTCTTTGTTTGCATAATATGTTTGTTTGATACTTTTGATCTGTATTAATTTACAGTGTTTCATATGTATGTATGTTTATGTAATTACGGATGTTTTATTCCAGAAGTATTACAACTTACACATATTGTTGAAAACGGTAGAAATTGAGAGGGTAGGAATTACTAGTATGCAATATTTGTGGCATACTTACCCCTTTCCGACATTTAAATCCGTTTTGTTTGCAGTGTTAATATCGATTCTATAACTGTTTAAGACACAACAAAATACTTAAAACAGATGTTTAGTCTGCACATGTTAGGTGCTGCATATGATCTTTTTTAAGATGTTACAAGTTTGAAAACGTTTCATGGATATAAATGCTAGTTAGATACATCAAATTTTGTTCTTCACAAAATTCGAACGTCTTTTTTTCGATGACCACTCTTATCACAATCATCAAAGGTTTCAAAATTGTAAAAGAGAACTACTGTATACGATACCCCACATCGAAAGTGACAGTCCTGTCAACATATCCTCTACCGGTAGTTTTATTTTTATTTGGTTTTAGCTAAATATGCATTCGGCACTGTAAACCATTTTATTAAAAAATGTTGGCCTATTTGTTAAATGAATTTCTATATCTAATGATTAATTTTGCCATTTAGTAGACCTGAAAATAGTTATGTAAAACAAAATTTTACCCATGCATATCACTTTAATAGTCATCACAGGATGAAAAGCCAGGTTTCCCAAATTTGGAAACCCGATGGAAACATATGGGAATCGTGACATCAGTAGTTTCCATATAGTTTCCATTTTATAGAAACCACATAGTGGTTTCCTCATAGATTCCCGACATGGAAACAATCAACCTGTGGTTTCCCGTAAGTTTCCCAAGATAGGAAACCATGGAAACATGCCCTGGTGGTTTCCATGTAGATTCCCGACATGGAAACAACCAACCTGTGGTTTCCCGTTAGTTTCCCAAGATAGGAAACCATGGAAACATGCCCTGGTGGTTTCCATGTAGATTCCACTGCATGAAAATTCGGCTTTACAAAACAAGTAAAGATAATGTAAATTTATTATTTACAATGCCTTTAATTGGCTTTTCTGAAAAAAGTCAAAGTTGAAAAAGGTAACCTTTACATTAACTTTACATGCACTTAAATATGATGTAATGTCCCACATTGTCTTGACTTTACAAAAAAAGTAAAGTTAATATTTACAACCATTAAACACCATATTTAGGATATATTAAATCTGATAATTACAGATCTTAAATTTAATTAAATACCATCTTTAATTACCACAAAAGTTAATAATTTCTGTTTTCCATTCTAGTGAATAAAGCCTTATGCAATTTATAAATAAGATTTTTCTTCCAAGTCGATACTGCGGAAGTCTGGACATCATAATTAATATATACAAAGTAACAAAAAGTTGACTTTAACTTTGTTTATTACAATTTATTTTTACAAATATAAGATCAAAAACATCGATTCTTGACAGTATATGTTGCCCAAATCCTATCCTGCAAATCACATACACATAAATAAGTATCGAAGACAGAGTACATTTCACGAAAATGTTTTTCGTACGTGACATGTTTTATAATAAAACCAATTGTACATTCTTGAATTTAAAGTTGTGAATCAACATAAAACTACTATGTCCCTCTTTCTTGTGAATATTGGTTCCAGTGGAAATCAATAACTGTCAAAATGTATTTGTCACATCTCCCTTTTCAGAGTCCAAAACTTTTCTTCCCATGCAGGCATTCTTCTAATGCTTTTCCTAAAAGAAAAAAAAAATCTATAAGTATATTTTCAGTGCTATGCATTAAGTATGAATATTTTCAAAGGCATCTGATATCAGAATTCACAGTACCATGATTAATAAAACTAAAAACAATGCACAACCTAATTAATAAATAAAAAGTTCATACATGACCTCAAAAATAAAAATGGTATTAATTTAATATGATGAGTGGACCTCTTGTTATTGACATATTATATGAAGAATCAATGGGTTAGGTCATGTATCCCTTATCACAAAAAGCCTAATGCCTAAAATTACAATTTGAGAATTATGTACTTTTTAAGGGTACTTATCACAATCAAAGAGTAAATCCCTGAAACATAAAGAAATGATAGGTTTTCCTGACTACTCAGTAGTCAGTTTACAAAAAGAACAAAATAGTGCTACATATTTAGCTTGGCTGTACATGTGTACAGAATCACACTCAAGTTATGGGTTAGGATATATGTACCTTTTTCCCAAACAGCATGTTTCTGCTCATGAACTTTTTCCTGATATGGAACAGTAAAAGGACTTTAGGTGAGAGTCCCTCAAATTGAAGATGACAATCATGCTGAAATACAATTCATACAGTGATTAACATTTTATACACCTGGACAAATATATAGTCAATATTTTTATTAAAAATTATGTGTTTGAAGCACACGGTTACCAAAGAATGAATTGATTTTGAAAATTCATACACAATGCAATCACAGTTAATAGCTATGAACTGCCAAACACCTTTTTAGGCGGAAGCCGCCTTTTACTTTTGCATGCTTTGTTGACCTTTCGACTTCTCAAGATGTTTGCCCCGCTTCATGGTACTCCAAACGGATGTATCTTAAACTAAGGGCATACAACCCGCTTAATCATATTCGACCCCTTCCCAATCTTTATCGTTATTATCATATCAAAAAGCGTGTGTTATGGCAAATTTATTTTAACTATTCATTTTGATTTATGTAAAAAAGTCCAATAAAAATAATAGCCTAATAATAGAACGAATAGTTACTTTGTTACTGCTGATACGTTTCACGTTTGAGAGAAGAACGAACGACAACTCTGTATGTCTAAAACATAAACAAATCGGGTTCCACATTTGATTAGCACGGGGTACTGAAGCGATCTTTAGAAATACTACGAGGGACAAAATAGTTCAAGTAGGTAATTATGTTTAGAATTAATGACAGAAACATAGCTACTGAGGAACTTATCTTTTCAATAATCTTGTATAAAATAGAAGAAAAGAGGTATGCAACTCTTTTTATCAATTGTGTACTACATTCGCGTACAATCTAACATATAGACGATTCAGCGTGAAATTATTGTCAACAAACCCACGTGGAGCACAAATGATTTACAATGATTGACTGGAAGTGACAGGCCTTCTCTTCAAAATAAACAAGGTAACTCATGCTGTGTGATTAGCCTATCTTTTATTGTCACCCTTATCTTTGATTGTTTTAACCTGAAAATGTCGTCTCCCTATGCAGGCATGCTTTAGACATGTTAGATATCGTAATATGATAGCTGTTATGGTCGGGTCTTATCGAACGAACTGGTACTCTAATTACCATGATTACATGCCAGGGAGAAATTATTTGAGGAATTATCATGCCGAGTTTGTGTATACATTTATATATCCTTTCTCATTTAATGTTAATACATGTATGTTGAAGGATGGGCCAAAACTGTAAAATCTGGACAGAAATTAAAACGCAAGCATAAGAACTACATTGTGTTTTGTATACATGTGTCCCTGCTGCGGAGGCAGCTAACAGAAAGGGGATATAATTAAGATTGCATTGTGGAATTGCCCTGTGCCACCTCTAAATGGCAGAAGAAAACTCAACTCAGCACAACCAGAAACACTTTTCTGAAGGTGAGTACATCAATTTTATTATATTTCTAGATAAGTGGAAAAAATTTTCATAACTTATGATACATATTTTTATAGCATAACAAATCTTCTTGTCTTGATGGCAAAACTGAAAAGAATACTATTTTTGAAAGTATATTTTGACTTTTCTAATTTTTTGTTGACTTATTTTCTTTTCATTTTTTCTAAATACATGTAAATACATGATTACTTATAATATAGGCTTTTGAAAGAGAAAACAAATACAAAAAAATATTAGAGAAGTCAATTCGGTCAATATTTATCATGTTTAATAATCGCTTACTCGATATCTGACTTTTTCATTACATGTACAGATAATTATGAATTCCATTGGAAATAATTTTTGGTACTAAAATTAGTTATCAAATAAAACACAAATGCACAATACACCCAAAATTACAAAAGGTTGTTTTAATTGGATCTATTTGAAAAACTGCTGTGTACATAGGTTATACATGTGTATAACTAGCGAAAGAGAGGGGACAGATGTTGTCGGTCAGGATCATATTTCATTTGTTGGTTGTTTCCAGTATATTTACACTAAACTTACTACACAAGTTCACTTTCCGCAGTTTTGAATCTTTTGTTATATCTATATACCCACTTCACTCTGGAAGTGGGTATGTAAGTGGCATTAATTTCTTTGCATGTCAGATTTCACTGAATGAATGAATGTAGATCAAGGCGATAACGGGTGTTTTACAGCTAGGTGTAGATGAAGACATAATTACCATTTGCATGTTTTAGTTATAATTGATAAGTTTCTGATAAAAATGTGTACCTTGAAAAAAGAAATAATATACATCCGAGTAAACGAGTAACTTTTTTTAGTATTCGATACTTGGACCTTGGATCGAGTACCCGGTAAAGTTCACTTCCCTAGAAAATATATTAAAATAACCGGTATAACATAAAAGGTTATTTGAAGTCCTTGATTTCATTTATTGAAGGTCAGATACATAATGTGAAATAATTTTTGTTAAATAAACATTGCGAGATATTCTTAATTTTTTTCAATTATACACTTTGTAGAAAATTCCGCCAAGAGACAGTTGTGAAGGGAATCGTGTAGATAATCTCCAGAAAAGAAATTACCACTGATATTGGGATGTATGTACCAATATTTTAATACAATCATCAAAGACAAATTTACCACAGGAATAAAAGTAAAACTGTCTGGCATTCAAGGGTCTGCCATGGCAGAAGCTTTCCTGAAAAAATATTCCATTTATTGTGAACATCATGACACAGGGCTCACCTGTCACCAGCATTAAAGACTTGTGTGATTTGTTCTACCTGGGCCATACATGTATTGAATGAAAACAATTCATAGAACCACAAGCACATTGTAAATCTTTGTAAGGTCTTCTGTGTATGTTGTATTCCTTATATAATTTGCTGTTTTATAACAAGACTTTGTTTCATTGGTACTAAAACTTAATACATGTACACATACAAAACGCAAAAGCAGTTGTGATATTTATTGTTTTTTATTACTCATTAGTTCTCATTTTTGTGTGAAATTTTATAATTTTCCATTTCTTGTTCCCCAAAACCATATCTTACAAATTTCATGTATTGCAACTTGCATTTCAATTTTAACTTGTTATACTTGACAAAAACAAGAGGTACTGTGAGCAATGAACTGACTAAATGATACCCCCGCCTCCCATATGATTATAATGGAAAAGCCCATGTTTTGCTGTGGCCGGGAAACCCAAAATATGTGACATATAAAAAAATAAAAGAGGAGGTGCACAATGGCAATATGTAATAAAGATTCTGTGAAGGTTTCATTAAATTTCACTCAGTGGTATAAGAGGAATTGCGGATAAGATATGAGTACCCCAAAGCGTAAGAGATGGACGAACGGACAGCTAGACGTACGTACGGACAGACATACCGATTACAATATACCCTTCCACTTTTCAAGCGGGGGTATAATAAATGTTAAAATGTTCATATTGCTATCGACGTGACTTTTTCTCATGTATCCGCATCAAAACCGAGACATATTGTTTATTCTTGTTCCTTGGTTTCAATACTACAATCCATCAAAATATTTATCACCCCCCCCCTTTAGAAAAGATTATGCTTCAAATATGTGTCATTAAAGTTTTGCACATGAGAACTTGCAAACATGCTTCCGCCTATCAGTACTCTCAGTACTTTGATTTTTATCAAGAATACTTTAAAATTAAATCTAAACAATACTTGCCATCTATAATATGAAACTTTAGAACCCGCCTCTTCTTCATGGCAGATCCTTTAATTTTCTCATGGTAGGCTGAGTAGCTTGAGCCTATACAAAAGAAATTGAACATTTTATATGAATACATTTGACAATAATGACTCCCGAGCAAGTCAAGCACTAAATAAATAAAATAATGCAAATGTTTGTCCAAGTAACATTTCACGATACTTATTATTTGATTTTTTTAAAAATGTGCTTGTACCAAAAAACTTTGGAATCCTCAGTCATGTTTTGTCATCTTCCTTGCCCCGTCTTGATGTTTTCCCTTCAACAATCTGCATACTGATTTCACTCAACCTGGATTTTAACAAAATGGACACAATTAAAATACAAAATGTTATAAATAAAATAAACTTATTTGTCAATTTCGGAGTTGAAACTCTCAGCCAAGGCATAAATACATCTGTAACTAAGTTTTTTGACAACTGATTGTGTATATTCTCAGTAATTAGCAAAAACCCGGTTTCAGTTTCAAATTCCCGGCCCGGCTCGGTTTTAACTACTCATTTTAGTCCCACTACATGTCTTGTTTAATATTCCAGAGACATACACCTTTACAGAATAAACTGAAACCCATAAACATTTAATCCCCAAATTATCAAAATACTAATCTAACATTCTGGCAGTAAATAACATATACAGCGTATTTTTGCCTGACTTTCATTGTTTCAATACATGCACGATGTACTGATAATGATCTATGCTGAAAGTGAAAACGGCTGGAAATCGTAAACAAACCTGCAGTGCATGCCAATCTGGGGGTTCAAGCAGTTGTCAAGACAAGAATCTCCTTAAATCTATATGAGGTTTCAAAAAATTACCACAGGTTGCAAACTTCGTCAAAATAGCGATGCAGACCCGCTCCACTTGATTTGAAATGATTGGCTATTCAACCGAATACACAGTGCCATATTTGGGTTACTTATCAGAGTAGATCGTTCGTTTTACATTCGAGAAGAGTTTACATATTACTTGAATGAAGAGGATAACATAATACTGAGCTGAAAAATTGTGTGTAAAGTATGTTTTAGTAGATTACAATACAGACTGTAAATGTGCGGGAGATTTTATTGATATTGAAGCTTGTAAACAAAACCAATAAACGTAGGACTTATTCACGGCAATGTATGGGAACCAGTCTAAAAGGCAAAGAAAATTCCGCCAAGTAAACAACAAAGAAAGGGATTTGGGATGTTGTCAGTTGTATACATTATGTGCGACGGTGACTGCAAGGTAATACATGTGTCTTATTTGTTGCGAATAATTCGTTTCATTTTATTTTGGAAATTTATCCGTCCCAACACTGGCAGAAATATAATTAATATGACTTCATAATTCCTTCCTTTGTTCCCCCAAGTACATATAACACTCTTCGCACTCATTTTTAAAAAAAATTTCATTGTATTTTTTTTTGTAGAAACAAGGAATGTGGAGCTAATGCATGCTGGTAAGGATGGAAAGGTCTTGTGTTTATTGGTTGTGCCTGAGACACCAGTCACAGTTGTACCTTATTTCCATTTTAGGTACTGTATTGTCTTTTGAGTTTTTTAAGTAGAGGGAACACTGCATTTTTCATTCAATATAAATGTAAAATTCTAGAGATAATTTTTTTTCACCATTGCTGGATACTCGCTACATGATTTTTTCTAAAGAAAAGTATTTAAATTATTTTCTCACATTTTTTAAAGAGGCCGGGTTTGGTGAAGAGATAATTCATTTTTATTTCAAAATTTTATTTTCCATGCATTTGTACAGGGAGTCTATATACATTTGAGGTGAGCGGCAGATTTAATTTTGAAGATGGATGACTTTCAGATGTTGTGATGAAGATTGTTGAAAGGGATTATCAACATAAAACCAATCCATATGAATTGGCGAGTCAGGTGAGGATTGGACTTCAACGTGTAATCAAGAAATGTTTATACATAATGCGTGATGGTGACTGCAAGGTAATACATGTGTCTTATTTGTTACGAATTATTCGTTTAATTTTATTATGGAAATTTATCCGTCCCAACACTGGCAGAAATATAGTTAATCTGACTTCAAAATTCCTTCCTCTGTTCCCCCAAGTACATGTAACACTCTTCGCTCTCATTTTTTTAAAATTTCATTGTATTTTTTTTGTAGAAACAAGGAATGTGGAGCTAGTGCGTGCTGCTAAGGATGGAAAGGTCTTGTGTTTATTTGTTGTGCCTGAGACACCAGTCACAGTTGTACCTTATTTCCATTTTAGGTAATGTCTTTTGAGTTTTTTTAAGTAGAGGGAACACTGCATTTTTCATTCAATATAAATGTAAAATTATAGAGATAACTTTTTTTTCACCATTGCTGGATACTCACTACATGATTTTATCTAAAGAAAAGTATTTAAATTATTTTCTCACATTTTTTAAAGAGGCCGGGTATGGTGAAGAGATAATTCATTTTTATTTCAAAATTTTATTTTCCATGCACTTGTACAGGGAGTCTATATATACATTTGAGGTGAGCGGCAGATTTAATTTTGAAGATGGGTGACTTTCAGATGTTGTGATGAAGATTGTTGAATGGGATTATCAACATAGAACCAATCCATATGAATGGCAAGTCAGGTGAGGATTGGGCCTAAAAATAAATTATGTTTGTTTCCTGTAACCCGACCGACCCATTCAAATTATCCCTGGGTGGATTTTTTTTTCCTGACAAATGGCAAAACTTTGTTTAATCAATCAGCTGATTCCATTTATTAAATTAAAACAATAGCTTGTAGCTTAATTTGAGACATAAAATATGTCAACCTAGTTTACATTTACCTTAAATATATAAAGAGTAATCATTATTGTAACAACAGTTTCCCCCTACAACTTTCTGAAGTTCGTTTTCTGCCGCTAGGCAGCCATTTTGGATGCCATGTTGGGTGTCCACTGTAAATATAACACCTGGTATTTTCAGTCCGGGGATGTTTCACCATTCATAAGCAAAAAAAAAAATTAATTCCGACCTACCGACCCTTGATATTTTGGGAATGTTACAGGAAACAAACTTATTTTTTTAAGCCTTGGACTTCAACGTGTAATCAAGAAATGTTTATATATTGTATTGCTTAGCTTAGTGAAAGCAAGCCACAAACATTTTAAGTATCTCAGTAAGTTTCATGGATATTACAGATGTGTCACTATCATATGTTTGACATTGAGTCGCATTGTCTAAATTTCCATTATGTTTAGTTATACATGTTTTAAGTTACTTAAATATGTCTTCAAAAGCTTGTGCTTTAATTTCAATAGAATTAATGAAAACCTCTTTAAAAATTGTTTTTTTTTATAATTTTGAAAATTATTATTATTAGGACTTTACAACACCTGAGTACCTAGATGACTGTTGAACTAATTGGTGAACAAGAAAAGATGTCAGAGAGAGGAATCCAATACAGATGCCATGATCAAGAATATATACTCATTAATGATATGATCAAGAATATGTAAACTTGTAACGATTTAAAATATCTTATCTGTAAATCACCCTTCATTACTTAATTGTTCACACATGATCATCTACACTTACGATATAAATCTTATCTGTATATTAATCGCCCTCTCTTATCTAACCCCCTGCTGATCGTAATGACCTGTGTATTGACTCCTGATCTTAAGGATCTTAATGTGCTCCTGATTGTCAGGAGCTGATCTTGAGTATATATATAGTGCAACAGAATTTTAGAATAAGATAGGAAGATGGAAATATAGAAGACTTAGTAGATAGAACTGTTAGAGATAGATAAAGTTACTCACTTACTTGGACTATTACCTAATATTTCTTGGATTTGTATGTACATGTGATTGTTTTACTTGGATTTTATTTTTTGTGAATTTTTTTTCCTGAATGTTTCTATTTGTGATGTGCTGTGTAAGTAAACTGTAGACTAGAATTTCGGCATCTATTTTCAAGATATGAGAAACAAGGATAAATTGATTTATTCATGCAAACTGACATTATGAAATATGTTGTAAGACCGCTCGGTTGGATGTCCTGATCAAGAATATACACTGTTATCGATGATTTGATCAAGAATATGTAAACTAAGAAATATCTTGGAGATTTATAAGTAGTATAAGGGGCCTGGATGGCTGGGTCAACTGAGTGCACTTTTGGGGTTGGGGGGATAGGCGGGTCAACTGAGTGCAGGTTTGGAGGGGGATAGGTGGGTCAACAGAGTGCAGCCCCTGTGGGGGATAGGTGGGTCAAGGGAGTGCAGCCCCTGGAGGGGATAAGTGGGTCAATTCAGTACATACAACCTGTTGCATCATCTTTTTATACTTATTGCATCATCTATTTGATATCTATTGCATCTTTTTTGATACCTGTTGCATCATCTTTATATACCTGTTGCATCATCTGTAAGGGCCGTGTGCAAAAAATATGCTTACCTATGCATTGTGACGTCATCCACTGTATAAATACGGCTTTTCTCCTACTTTCGGCTCATTCTACAGTCAGATCCAGCTCCCTGCGTGTGGGGGGGGTCATGGATTCTACTAGAGAAAAACAGTTACATGCTCAGCGATTATTAGAATGGAAAAAAAGGGAAAGAGAATTAGAACGAATTCTTGATGAAAATAAAGAGCGAGAATTAGAGCTTAGGAAAAGAAATGCTGAAAGATTACAGAGAAGAGCTCAATTAGAACAACAACGACAACAACAGCTACAACGACAATTACGGGAAAGAGAATTAAATCAAATTCTTGATGAAAATAAAGAGCGAGAATTAAAGCTTCGGAAAAGAAATGCCAAAAAAACTACATGTATTACAGAGAAGAGCTCAACTAGAAAAACAACGACAGCAACAGCAAAGGACTAGGGCGCATGAGGGGTCAAAGTTACCTATTCATTCACCACCCAAACCCAAGGCCATATCCCAGTATTATCGAGTCACAGTAAATGGAAGGGTGCGCTCTAAAAAATTTAAAGCTCAAGAGGATTTTTACACTGTGATTTTTAAGGAGTTTCCAGAGGAGAAAAAACAGAGGAATTCGTTCGGCGATTATTCAGACACATGTTACAAACTTTCAAATCAAAAATGCAGTGTAATCCTAACGATTACCTCCGCCTGAACATACGCCACAAATCTCTGGAATCAGAGATTTGGTACGAGTTTACTCAATGTAAAGATTTTAACGAGGACGTCATTTTAGACAAAATAGAACGTGTGCAACAATCCAGAAAGGAGTTCAAACTGGGCGACGGGGGCATGGAATTTGATATGTTTCGGGTCAAGTATCCCGAGGGAAGTGGTGGCCAGAAAACCAAACATCTACAAGTGAATAAGGAGACTTTTAAGAACAATAAGCAATCCATCGTTCGGATCGTCAATCCCTGGGATAAATTTTGTTTAGCTAGAGCCATCGTCGTGACTCGATTACACAGTCAAAAACCCGAACATCCAGACCCCGAATGGGAAAAACAATGGCTTCGTATGCGGAAGGGAGATGTAAGAGCCAATGACCAGAAGAACCAAGCCATAGCCCTCATGGAACAGGCCGAGTTTGATATCACTCAAGCTTGTGGATATGCAGAGTGGACGAAATTACAACAGGTGTTAGCTCCCCAGTATCGACTGAAAATATTTCAGTTCAAGTCTAATTCGACTAAACTCACCTTAGAGCGCATCTTCAAAGGCTGGGGAGACGGAACTTGTTTGAACATATTGTTAGACGACCATCATTACGATGCCATCATATCCATGCCTGGAGTAACGGGGAACCAATATTACTGTGATCATTGCGACGTGGGGTACAGGAATGTCACAGACCATCGCTC
>NW_026922006.1:0-19275 GCF_032062105.1 Saccostrea cuccullata | reverse complement strand
AAGAATTTTAACTCTCACCTGGTTTCCATGGCAATAATCAATTATTTGAAAATTTTAAATGCGTAGTACACAACTACAGATACTAATCCTTAAAATAAGAAAAGTTTCATGACGAGCGTTTAAGGGACCAGAGAGAACACTCTCGGACAAAATTTGTCGCTTTTTACAAGTTTCCATGGCAACGGTAGACATATTGGAACTGAATGACCTCACTGCACAACTACAACCAGTGATCGTCCTTTGAGGAAGTTTCAGGAAGATTGTCCCAGCCATCTCCGAGAAACAGCCTGGATAAAAAAAACATGCGTACAATATCAATATGTCGTCCCCGACTTCGTTCGGGGCGACATAATAACTCCTGAATTTTTCTCATCAATAACTCCTGAATTTTCCCCTTCAGTTCGAGTATTTCTGCATTGCAGAGAGCTGATGTATGTTATGAGATGATAAATCATGTGTAAACTTTCTCAGTTTAGCGGAATCATGAACATTTTCGGCGAGATGAATGTTTTGTATACAGTGGTGATCAAGGCTTCGCGAACCTTCAGGAGCGGATCAAAAGATTTTTGAATGAATAAAAACTATGAAAATGACGTACCAATTTTTTAATTTATACTTGCACTATCTAATGAAATGAATAATATACAAGTGATAGATATACAAGAAAACGCGAAATGATAATAAATGCAGCTGACAATCGTTATTTTTTTTTATATAGATAAAATAAAATATTTATAAATTCAAGAGACAAAACAGGAGGAGAATGAATGATGGCAAAATATCACATGACGGGAACTGAATTTTATGAATGAAGATTTTAAAAAGTTACTTGTAAGTTGTATATGTTATATCTGTGTATTCTACCTGGCTGTGTGCTTCAAAAGGGGGGGGGGTCGTCTTGAACATAGTAAATAGCCATAACGTTTGAACGGTAAGTACTAGGGCTTTCGTATTTCAAATATGTAATCCTTGTGAAAAGAACTTTTATTGGATACGACGAACTTTGACCCTTTGACCTGGACCTTGGAGAACACATGTGTACATCTGAATCTTTTTTTCTGTTTCGTTTCTATGGCAACTGTGAGCGACTCATTACAATCATTTTGAAAGTAGAAATCACTTTGACACATTGCAAGGAATAAACATTGAAAGTTTCAAAACGATTGCCTGAGTAGTTATTGAGAAAATCGAAATTAAAGAATTTTAACTCTCACCTGGTTTCCATGGCAATAATCAATTATTTGAAAATTTTAAATGCGTAGTACACAACTACAGATACTAATCCTTAAAATAAGAAAAGTTTCATGACGAGCGTTTAAGGGACCAGAGAGAACACTCTCGGACAAAATTTGACGCTTTTTACAGGTTTCCATGGCAACGGTAGACATATTGGAACTGAATGACCTCACTGCACAACTACAACCAGTGATCGTCCTTTGAGGAAAGTTTCAGGAAGATTGTCCCAGCCATCTCCGAGAAACAGCCTGGATAAAAAAAACATGCGTACAATATCAATATGTCGTCCCCGACTTCGTTCGGGGCGACATAATAATAATAACTAGAGCAAAGCTCGTTGCAAAGCAACAAGTAGGTCTTCCGTCCTGTTTGACCGGAAGTAGCTTTCATTTTTAACAAAAATGAGAAATAACACCTAAAAATGGTTAGACTCCTCTACAGCTATGTAATTTAATGCAAAAAAGCTATTTTTGGCTACTTCCGGTTTGACCGGAAGTGACGACGACGGACGAAAAATTAATTTTTATGCTCCCAGAGACATATGAGCCTCGTCGGATAGAAATCGACCTTATCGTATGCAACGTCATAATGAGAAATAAACGAATAAAGTTAAGAAAGATTTCCCGGTATTTTTACTACACATGGTTTTCACGTTAAGAAATGTTTTAGACATCGTTAACTGCAGATCACAAATTCGTCCTTAAAAATCGGATCATTTTAAATATGTACCAATTAAATAAGCAAATTTTAAATGCATTTCCCTTCGTAGAGCCTTAACTTCTTTATCGTTACCATGGATCAATGTAAACAAAGGCCAGAAGAATGCCGAGTCCGATCTACATAATTATTTTTTTTTTTTTCGAACAGCAGAAGACGTGAGGTTTTATTTAACACCAGATAAAGATTAAGTTGGTAGACAAATAGCAAAGCAAAATTGGCTTTGTGCATTACTGAGGAAGTACAGAATACATCTTTTATTGTAGTTCAGAGTATAAATTTTAGCCAAAGGAGGAGTATCTGGCACAGAAAATCGCACATCACATGTACAGATGCAGTACTAGCTAGTGCGTGAACTTCATTTACTATCACCGTGCGTATTCATTCAACCAAGATATTAAATATATTCACAATATTATATTAGATATACTATATGTTGTTTCATGTCTTCGAATTAATTTACGTGTAATGATTATGTCAAAGTTATATAGGAATTAACTAACCAAAAGAAAAACAACATTGGGCCATTCCCAGTACAAGATGTACAATGGCCACGATTCATCAATTTTCAAAACGCATTTTTCTAGCAACAATATTCAAAGAATTATCAGGAAACAAGTAATACTGGTACTGTGTAAGGTAATTTATTCGTATACACCAGTAAACCTCAAACGGAAACACGTAGACTACCTTGACCGAAGCGACTGGATTCGATAAATTGCGCAAGTTGCTTCCCTTTGACTCAATAAGAGGCTCAACATGGGGGAATCATTTCCTAAAAAAGTTTTTTTTTCTTTTGTCTCTCTTCCATTTCTTACAGTATATCAGTTTATTTTCTTAGATTTTGCAAGTTTATGAAATATACCGACGATGGATTATCTATGATTTTAGTTTCTTTTACTTGACTGGCGAAACTGTTCAAAGAGGGGCGGTCATTTCATACCTATATATTGTGTGTATCATCTTGACCTTGTAGGGAGAGGGCTAAAATGGGATTTGCCTGCTGCACAATCCCATTCACTTTGCTTGAATAAAATTTTGTATAAATTTAAAAAACAAGATGGGCCCCGTTTGTGAAAAATATTCTTATACGTCATTAATATTTAAAAGAATTGTAAACAAAAAAAAAAAATTACTTTTCAGTCGAATGTTAAAAAAATAGCTTAGTGAAATGTGTTCCTAAATATTCACCTTAATATTTAGTATTTTGAGCCCATTAATACCAAACTTTACAGCTAAAAAATATCCTGAAATGAGCAGGATTTCACGTGTTCGTGATTCGTGAATAACAGGTACCTGTATATAAATGGTTCGCTTTGTACAAGGACTTTCAATCACAACATCAAAAAGTTCTCTACATTATAAAATTCTTATACAATTCCAACAACTGATACATGTGACTTATAAATCTCAAATGTTTTTTTTTTTTTTATTTTTTTTTATTTTATAAAAAATCAGAAAACACATGCTATTAATTATGAAATGTCTATTTTACGTAATATTGTGTCGGACTGGGTTAGGAACGGGATAGCAGAATGTTGCCTATGCGTTCCATCATAAATATTATTTTTTCTCTAGAGAGGAGAATTAATGTTTTTTCCTTTTTTTTTGGGGGGGGGGGCTTCTAAAGTCAGCACATATACACGTATAAGGCTTCCTTGCTGGCTAAATATGATATAATTTATTTTAGAATCCTACGCACCCTAGCTGAATCCCACTATCTAATTCATAGCATGAATTATCCTTTTTAACTGGTTTAACAGTATTTCCTAATAAAATGATTATTAAGAAATTCTCAATAGAGTCTACGTAATCAATTGTTTTTTAAACATTCAGTTCGTTTGCAGTAATTGAATTATAAAAGAAAGAAAATGTGCCACATGGTTTTATATTGTAATTCAACATAGCCTGTGTTTTTGTTTTTCTTTTCCTCAATATATTTCTAATACTCCGGTTAACAAAGAAATTATAATTTTTGCGTTTTTGAAGTTCATAATAATCTCTTCATTTTTTCTGTTGATCTAAGATATTTTGTAAACTTTATGTAAATTCTCTTTTTTCAAATGCATTGTTGTCACCCGATGATGAGAATGAGATCACCCTTGGGTATCCGATGATGTTAAACTATATGCTATAAAAAAAAATCCGACTTCCGCCTAAAACGTCAGAATAAAGAGATTATTTAAAGAATACGCACAAATCGTCCAAAAATAACGCATGCACATTTATTGAATGGAGAATTTCGGCCAATATGTATACGTATACATATGTGTTTATGTATACATATTTCTCGTGACTTTTCGCTACATGTAAATATAAATGATAATCTTTTTAAATTAGCTGGCTTTTCTCTTATACGAAGTAAATAATGTAGGAATGATGCATAATTATTATTATTTTTTTTACAATATTACATTTACGAGACTTTTAGATTATTTACATCAAATTGATTTTTAAGGTAATGTTATGGTGCATTATGATCGAGATATTTTGTTGACAGATGGAACGTTAAATACTAGTAGTTCCCTATGTCAAGGTTTACAACTTTGTGTCCATGTATTTTGCATGCAACAGATATAGATTACCCGCCGATAATGGCTGAAATCTTGGCGACTCGGCGTTAAGCAAAAATCAATCAATCAATGATCTGTATACTGCTTAAAATGATATTCTATTAATTTTACATATTTATTTATGTACATTATGGATAATAGAAATTTGATATAAAAAAACGAACGGGTTTTTATTGGGAAAGGGGGGGGGTTATAATGAGTTTATAATGAAGGCAAAGTAGAATGTGGCTGCAGTAAAAAGTTATATGAAAAAATCCTAATAAAATGAGCCACTCTGAGACACAAGGCTACGTATCACACCATGCATGTTTGATTTCACGTTATCATTACATACAAAATGATGTGATTTTTTTTTTCAATTTAACTTAAGAATAATTATCGTAGCATGATTTTAGTTGTGATTTTATTGGCTGCATGGTTCATGTATTTTCTGTAAGAATCGAGGTATTTCTGAGATCGACCCCCTGTAAATTTGGACTTAATCGCATTGGTTTTTTTTCCTTTACAAGGGGATTACGTAAAATCAAACAAAGTGTGTTAACCAACTTGCATGCTTTGAGGATACAGGCTTTATCAAACGTTAAATCAGCATACATGTAGATCTATATTTTGTTAATTGAAAGTTCAGTTGTTCATAGAGACGAATTTGTCGGTATGAAAGACGGAAAAGTAGAAATCAAAAATCTTTTTTTTGGGGGGGGGGGGGGGGGGGTATTCGGTTTTTAAAGGATCTAAAATACAGTGAACACAGTTTTAGGGATTGTAGATTATAATCAACTATTTTTGTCATTAATTAAGCATTTTGTTTAACTTAGACAGGATGACAACTTGGATTGCTAAGCGATGACAGGTGCCCCAACTTCAAATATCATGTAAACCATGACGTCACAATTGAATCGTGAAAAAACTACGATATGCTCAGAGTTAATTTTGCAGACATACCAATTTCAAAATGTTATAACTTTGTTGTAAATGCAGATATTTTTATTCTGTTTTCAGTTTTTGTCGTGATTTTACATGGACCACCAAAATACACAAAAATCTCAAATTCGATAAATTTTGGCATAAGGTCGATTTCTATCCGACGAGGCTCATATGTTACCCAAAAACCTGTCAAGAAATGCAAAAATACGCGATTTCCGACAACTTCCGGTTTGACCGGAAGTGACGACGCCGGACATATTTTAACGAATCCGATAGATTAAATTTGACATTTTGAACAACTTTGATTCTTTGACGTATTCCAAATTCTCAATATGTTTTGAGATATAAAGGAAAAACTTTCGGTCCCTTTACTCCCTTAATTTTAGGGGCCAGCCCCTTTTACGAGATATCAATCGAAAGATCTTGAAATTCTACACTTCTTTTGTTCTATATGTTTTAACAAAATATTTCCAGGTACAAAGCTATCGTAGAAGAGGTGTAAAAAATTTTGAAATTCGCGATACGTCTATTTTCGGGCCATCACGTACGCCGACGTGCGGCACTTCCGATAAAAATGAAATACATTCCGCAAATCTACAGACATAGGTCTACCATACCTGACAGTATCATGTGTCTCTCTAAAGCCGTTTAGGAGAAATCGTGCGGACAAACTGACCCTTTAAAAAACATTAAAGTGCTTATAACTCCGGACCGGAAGTGACGTCATCAAAACAGAAAAAAACGCATAAGGTTCAAGCGATGTAACATAAGTCCTGAAAGTTTCATGGAAATCCATCGGGTAGTTTTCGAGAAATCGCGTGCACAAAATCGGTAAGAAAAAAAAACAATAATAACTAGTGCTAATTGTAACGGGGACCGTTACAGATGTTCCCCAAACGCTCCCCAACTCTCTTTTTGTGCCATATCACCTGTAAGCTTCATTAAATAAGACAAACTCTATGTATTTGAGACTTTAACAACATTTACCAGGAAGTGTACGAAGTTCATTCAAATTTTAGCATTGCATGCATGCGCATGCGAATGCCTGTGCGTTTATGACCATATCATTTTGTCTACACAATCCATATATTTTAATATACTAAAAAATTAAAGTATTAAATCCAAAAGTAATAAAACATACGCTCATTTAAGTGTATTAATTTTTTTATTTTGTTCATTTCACATGCACGCACGTGCATACATGAGTACGGTGACCATACCTTCTTGTAGAAGTCCATTACATCTATCTATGTTCTAAATCCCACCCCATATGGTTGAAAACCAAGGGCGTTATACCTGTTAAAAGTTTCAGCCAATCAGATTGCAGCGCACGTACACGCACGTGTATGCATGTACATGGTGACCATACCTTTCTTGTAGTCCATTATATCTATCTATGTTCCAAATCCCATCCTGTTTGGTTGGAAACCAAGGGAGTTATAGCTGTTTAAAGTTTCAGCCAATCAGATTGCAGCGCATGTACACGTACGTGTATGCATGTGCATGGTGACCATACCTTCTTGTAGTAGTTCATTATATCTATCTATGTTTCAAATCCCATCCTCTTAGGTTGAAAACCAAATGAGTTATAGCTATTTAAATTTTAAGCCAATCAGATTGCAGTGCACGTGCATGCACGTGTTTTCATGATAATTGCTATATATCATATTGTAGGATATCCTAATGCATGGCTATGTTCCAAATTTCAAAGCATTTCGTCAAAAAACAAAAAAGATATTGAGATTTTTGTTTCAGCCAATCAGAGTGCAGCGCACGTGCATGCGCGTGAGATCTTGCTATTTTGACCATGTCATATTGTCTATGCTACTAATGTATCCTTATATTATGAGTTCTAAAGCATTTCATCAAAAATTCCAAAAGTTACATCTTTATCAATTAAATCGGTCATTTATCATGTTGCACGTGCGCGCTCTTGCAAGCACGTGCGCGCAAAATGACCTTCGTTCCGCAAATCTACATTACATGTCTACTGACCCTAAAAACATTTCACCTTAGTCTGATGTGTAGTTTACAAGATCACTCGCGGACAAAATTTTCCCAGGAAGAAAAATAATAAGAATAATAATAATAAGAAACAGAGTAAAAACAATATGTTCCCCAACTTCGTTTGGGGAACATAATAATAAAAGTGAACTAGAGCAAAGCTCGTTGCAAAGCAACGAGTAGGTCTTCTTGATTTTGACGACTCCAATAGATTAAGCTTGACATTTTGAACAACTTTGCTTCTTTGACGTATCATAAATTCTCAAAACTTTTTGAGATATAAAGGAAACACTTTCGGCCCCTCCAGGCCCCTAATTTAAGGGGCCAGCCCTTTTTTCGAGATGTCATTTGGTAGATCTTGATATTCTACGTCTTTTTTGTTCTACATGCTTTAACAAAATATTTCTAGGTAAAAATTTATCGTAGAAAAGGTGCTAAATATTTTGAAATTTTTGATAGGACTATTTTCGGGCCATAGCGAGCGTCGGCGTTACCTACTTCCGGTGAAAATGATATACTCAATGCACTTCTCCAAAGGTTGATCTATCATCACTGAAAATTTCATACTTCTATCTTCAACGGTTTTTGAGAACATTGCCGGACAAAGTGACCCTCTAAAAATGACAAAATTGCGAAAATCTCCGAACCGGAAGTGACGTCATCAAAATAAAAAATTGCATTTTTAGATTTTTTGATGTTCTATCAAACCTGAAAGTTTCATGAAAATCCATCGAGCCGTTTCCGAGAACTCGCGTGCACAAAATCGGTAAGAAAAAAAAAAATAAGAAGAAAAATAGTGGAAAAGAAACCTAAGAAAAACAATAAGGTCTTCCGCTGAAGACGGAAGACCTTAAAAAGAAACCTAAGAATAACAAGAAGGTCTTCCGCTGAAGACGGAAGACCTTAATAAGAAACAGAGTAAAAACAATATGTTCCCAAACTCCGTTTGGGGAACATAATAATAAGAAACAGAGTAAAAACAATATGTTCCCAAACTCTGTTTGGGGAACATAATAATGACAAATTGTTAAAAGTATTGATGAATACTAGTTGTAAAAAGGTTCTTAAAATATTATCATCATTTTCATTAGGGATGGGTATCACGAAAAATTTCGTATCGCGATACATCACGATTTTTTCCCCACAATATCACGATAATATCATTTTAAAAGCAATTTTTACAATGATTTTATACGAAAAGTCATTATTTTTCTAAAAATATGCTAGAAAAACAAAATTTTACTTTCTTGAAATTTTTATGTATATAAAATCAATTGTGTTTGGACGGTAAGATACCGTTCTTTTCATTTTTTAACAACATTTTTAATACTTTCTGTAATTGTAATTTGAAAGATTGAACAAATAAATGAATAGTTTCCGGACTTTTTAATATGTACCTAAAGACCGGTATTTAGGTCTCCGTATCACGATACGTATCACACAACAAAAAATCCCGATATACCGATAAAATCGCACATCCCTAATTTTTATGTCAAATATCTGATATAAGAAAAAAATACTTTAGTCATAAATGAGTAACTACATTGTACTGAATCATATGTATGTATTTAGTATCTGATAAGTACAATACATAATTTGCTACACCAATTGTTTGTATCCTAGTTGTGTGCTACTGTATTTTCATACTTATCACTATGTTTTCTATGGGCCTTTACCAATTACTGTAATTGTGTTTGTGCCAATAAATATTTGTATTTGTATAATTTGTATTTATAAATATGCCCTCATATATTCGCTATCTGAAGATTTGGTGGTTGTGTGTAATTTTGGCATCCCATTGGGCAAGATCAACTTTTCGCTATCTATGCATATTTACCACGTTTACCACTGGCAACACAATTGACAACAATGATCATCATGTACTCCTTCCCCAAGTTGTCGTAAAACATGATTTCAATCTGAATTTTACAAGTCATTAAAAAGAGACAAAGGACTCAGCAAATGCTTGTGGTATAACCGAACTAATTTTAAATTACTTAAATCGTCATTTAAAAATTGATTATTCTGCGTTTCCCGGAAAATATCATTTCGAGAATTACTCTGACCGAAACTCTTTGAACAAAAATAGACGATAAATCGTAGACCCTAGACATTCTTAATACCAGTAACTCTAAGTGTTTCCATACAAAGAACCTACAAAATCTTGAAGAAAAACTTTGCATTTGCACATCCTTCCTCTTTCCTCCAGCTTCTCCCGCGTTTTTCATAGGCCTTTGGTTAACCCGTACCCTGACTGACTCTTGTCTAAACGTCAAAAAGTCAGTCTTGTCAGAGATCAACTGTTGCAGTAAAATTCAGATTGAAAATCCTGATGGCTGGTGTAAGATAAGGTTATTGGATTTTTTTTAATTTAATTCATCAAGACGAAATAAAAGTTCAAGAGAAACAAATTAAATTTGTGGCAAAGAAATCGGTTATTTCGTATATATATGACTTTTAAAAAAATCAGTTAAATGAATTATTAATGATTTTTCTGTTTGAGTAAAATTGTAAAATACATCAAAGAATATTCCGCTAAAGACTTTTTGATTGCAGTAAAACGCACGAAGTTGCGGGAAGATGCTGAATATTTAAAATTGTATTTACCTATAAACATGGTATAATCTGGAGAGAAAAAGCATGTCAAGTTCACAGATTTTTTTTTATTTGGTTCCACGATTTATATATTTCAAGGCTTCGAAAATTTATTCCATTACCTAAACCAGCCACGGTTCATTGCAAATTTTGATAGTACCAAAAATACTTGAAAAACAATATACATGAAAAACAATTGTGTTCGTGACTCGTAAAACAATTTAAATATGAATAGTACATGCATTTTTCAAGAGGATTGGTCTTTGAGCGGAGGGGGAAAGGGGGGGGTAAAATCGTTCCGTTTTGCAAAATTCTATAATTCCAATCTTAATTTTATTTATTGATTCCCTGTGTTTTGATTGGACGAGAACAAATTCAAGAAAAAGTTTACACATCGATGAATTTTTCAATCAGAACTACTTTCTTGACTGTTGTAAAAACAATGAAAACAGATACTTCTACTCCGTTTTAGCTAAATTATGATTACAAGAAACTGGAAATAAAAATGAATGAATGAAAAGGAGATAAACAGGACTGACAGACGGGAATATTATGTTTATGTCACATGATTACGAGTGTTAATTTTAAAAAATCGCTGATCATGATGTCATTTTTTCGACGTTCCATATCAGCTCAGTTGGTATCGCTGTGATAGGGAAAAGAAACATACCTCAGACTCTTGCCTTTTCAGCATCAAATTCATATATTTACATCCTACAGATCCCATATTCTCCCTAAATCTTTGAACGAACCAGAGTAAATCGAGGACGTCGTCGGTCTGCAAGTTTCGCTATGACGTCGTTAGATCTAATGTCAACATAGCCATGGTCAAGGACGAATTATTCTGAAGAATACGCGTATTTGCGATATTTGTTGACTTAAACAACATTCGATAAGTTTTAATAAGTTTAGATCGATTGTTTTGACAATTTAAGTTGGATCTTATCGACATACATCTTGTTGACGTTTCTTTGCGGTATCAAGTATTCCTACGCCGTACAAAATAACGAAATGTATGGCGGCCTCAAAGAGAAATAATTTTAATAATTTTAAAAATTCGTAATCGCAATTTTAAGAATTAAACGTTCTTTTTTTAAAATTTATCGATGTATAAACTCTGTCTTTTTAATCACAAACTTTACATTTCGCACTTTTATTCAGTTTGTGAGTAAAAAGGCAGAGTTCACACATCGATAAATTCTGAAAAAAGAACGTTTAATCCTATAATATTACCCCCCCCCCTTCATTTTTAGGATCACTAGCAATAAGAACCGAACCATATAACACTGAGAAATTATTTCGTTGTACTAAGTAATAAAGGGCAGCAGCATTTCCAATACTTATTCAATACATATTGTTACTCATTCGTATCGTTGTATATTTGATTCCACTGCAGAGCCTTATATCAACAACGATGGTATAACCTGTCTGGATAGCTACTGTATACATGTACCTCCAGCTGCACGACGCATTTGATATATAGATTTTTTATCGACTAAATGTTATTTTTCATTTAGTTTCCTATTTTAGCAATAAAGACTTATTAATTATAAAGTGAATTGATCATTTCTTTTATTTCTTTCTAAAACTCTATAACATATTATGGGGTAGTTATATCACAAAATTCTATTGATCGAATTAAGCGTTGAACTGAGCTATCGACTGCGGGAAAAAATTACATTTTTAAGCAATTGAAATTGAACAAAGTTGATAAACAAAAAATTGAAAGCCCGATAGAAGAATAAGTTATTTTGTTCCAGGTGGTATATAAACAATGCAAAATTTATACCTTTTTTAAATGATACCAGTAAACTTCCAACTTTAATTCAATATTAATTATTTTTTTAATATGCAACTCGGTCGATCGTTATAATACATAAATGCATGGATAGGACACAGGCATATTCCATTATCATATGTAGTCCTCTCTGAGAAAACAATTAAACCGCGTTATTCTCTAATATTCAAATTATCGCAAAGGTCTTCCGAGCTGACCACAGAATATTGATAAGACACTCGTCATATTTCCAAGATGTTTTTCAAAACTCATTTTTGACATGAAATCGTAAAAATGCCAAGAAATGAAAGTTTACTCCATTTCTATAAAGTTCTATAAACCAACATACACGTATATTCTAATTGCTTAAAATTCGCTTATAAAATATCGAGCTTCATCGAGGTAACTTTTAAAAAAGCGCTCTTACCTGCTTCTGGGAAAAATGTTTGCACTCCCAAGATTGTTCACCTCGCTTGAAAAAGACAAAGGTATATCGAAGATTCACGGCAGGGAACACATCTGTCTTTTTCCCCCTGTCTGTTAATCTTAATCCCTAGCAGGTTCCCCCTCCCGAAGCTAAATCTCGTCAATACTTCAAAAAGAGAACCTCTGTGGTGCTTACAGCCTCCGTTGATTTATCGACGGTATATTTTACCTATATAAATAGATGCGGTGATTGACGCTGTTTCTTTGTAACGATAAAGTTTTTTAAAACACACTTAATGGTAGCAAATTAGCACCTGTGGTTTACAGAGGTCTATATAATATTCCTCGATCTTTCCATTCATTCAATTTTTGTATCTATCGTGTTCTAATTAAGTGATCTAATGTATATATTTTGAACTGAGATTCAAGCCGTGACAACACCTAAGTTTTGTTAGTATATACATAATTAAACGCATTCCATGCCATATGTTAGATTAATCTGTGGACAAATTTTGCAAACTAATAAGTATAGGATTTCATCTTGAAAGATGAAGGAAAGAAATCCTTTCGGCTCTAGGGAAAAATAAACATTTACTGAATGTATGTCAAATTGAACACATCTACATAAATAATTATCTGAACATTCCAAAGTATTCTCTCATTCGAGTTACTCGGTCAAGCAACGCGCTATTCAGATTTTTGACTACTCTAGTAAATTAAAATTGTAGCTTAACTGCTCTCTCTCTCTCTCTCTCTCTCTCTCTCTCTCTCTCTCTCTCTCTCTCTCTCTCTCTCTCTCTCTCTCTCTCTCTCTCTCGATAATTCTAAATCTCTAAGATAATTCAAGCAATAATTCTTTTTCGATATATTTACTGTGATTTGTCGGAAATACATTCGTCACCTTATAATTTGAGATTTGTAAATTAATCTTCAGCAATTTTGCAAAATCAGAATCTATAACATTATTCCTTTTAGTCTAATCTCAATGGCCTTAACAATAACTGTATATACGTGTGGCCAATGAACCCGCTTTCAAAATTAGCTGTAAATTTACCAACTCCAGTTTATTATATTTCAGATATCGTGTACATGTGCCCTGACTGCCCTCCGCGCAAAATAAATTGTAAATTCTACTACTTTATGATTTTCTGAAGGAAATGTATTTTAAAAGTAAAATAAAAGCAATTATATCGATCATAGCTATCAAGGCAAAATTAAACTAAAAAGACATTTAAACTTGACAAATTCATAAAGGAATATCCAATAGGGCCAAAATAAAATTATAGTTTGTTTGGAGTTGCCTCCCGCCTCATTGAAATGCCCCCTCCTGTAAAAATTTTATTGACCAAAAGTAGGAAGATTTTTTTTTTATCTAATCAATTTTTATGCCCATTACATGTATCAAATGCACCATACAAAACACTGAAATACAGTGTCAGATCTATGTAAAATTCTGGTTTTTTTTGTTGATGGTAGATACTATTTTAAAAAGTCAGAAAATGTATAAATTTACTGTTTACTGAGATTTTTATCAAAAATTCAAAATTTATCTTCAATTAAAAAAAATAATAATTTCCCTCCCTCCCTCCTGTGTCTGAAATCCTCCAGGCGGCAATTCCAAACAATTTTTTTTAAGGATGGCCTAATAAACATTTATGTAATGTAGAGTTATCTCCCTTATCAGAGTATCAATGGACCTTATATATTATATGTATTTTAGCTTTTCATTTGTTTTTATAGTCGTGACTAGTGTCGTGCATGAAACTGTATGAAGCTTGATTTTTTGTAACATTAACGTTTTCCCCCTATATACATGTATTAAATAGACATTCATAATCATAAAGTTATTTGTTGTAATTACTATTTTTTTTAATAAATGTTTTTTAAAGTGGGTTTATATTATGTATTCATCAACAAACATACGATGTTGCTATTCAGTTATTAGTGAATACTTTTTGCACGCGCATATAATGTGCTAATTCTATTGTCGACTTTGATATAATGCACATAAAAGAAATTGCATTTGATTACATGATGTAGAGGATCGTAGAGCAAATAGAACTGCATGATGCCATTTAAGAGCACCTGGAGATGATATATTGCATAGGACACCAATTAATACTAGTATCTAAATATACTTCATATCAACAGAAGTCACTAGAATGTGAAACCAGGCGCGGATTCAGGCGGGACGTTCTCGGTGCCACCTACCCACCCCCACCCCACCACACACACACACAAACGATATGTTTTTGGTTATCATATATTTTTTATGCCCCCCCCCCCCCCCCGAGGGCCCTTGATTAGTGAATAAATATATTATTATATTGAAAAAAAATAAAGATAAAGAAATTACAGTATTTGAAATTACGGATCTTTCTACTTTCTTACGGAAACTTTGCTCTTGACCTTCTCTAAAGGCACTCGGTCCCCTTTCTGTCTAATAATATATGATCCTGGATCAGCTCCCAGAAATAGTTCTATGTACTGCTTAGCCTTGGCTAATTTACATATACCTTTCACTCCCGATGCTTATACGGTTGTCTTAGCTTTTAGCATCCTCTCTTGCCAAGAGTAAATAAAACCATAATGATGGAATTTTTATTTTATTTTTCTTGATTTTATCCAATTTCATGTGTTCGTTTATCAGTCTGCATTGGAAATATTTGGAAATATTTCCACTAAGTTAGTATGGTTAAGAAAAGTGCAAATTTATTTGCGGACTGTGTTCGAAGGCAAACTGACCATTGTTTTGTCGGACCCAAGAACCAAACTGCTTTTTTTTGGGGGGGGGGGGATTCGAGACCGAAGGAGTCGACAAAATGCTTTTGTCTGAGAACACAGTCAATAAATGTTTAGTTTTACCTTTCACTTTTTATTTTGACGCATCATGATGCAGATTTCCTTTACCCTTACTGCAGTGCTGTCAAACTCCCAACGGATAGCTGACTCCGCCCACCCTGAGCAGTCCAACATCTCAAAGTCAGGTCCAACACCACACTGTGGGGCCTACTCAGTAAACCATTGGGAATGATTTTTGTATAAAATTATTTAGGATACAATTTTAAAGGTATGGCAGACATATTTTATACTGAAGAAGAACCACATAAAGATTATTCGACGAAACAAAACACTCAAAAACATCATTAACAATGTACGTAGCTGCAGATCTGTAGCTCTTCGAAACTGGTCTATCAATGTATTTTTTTTCGGAGAGCTACAAATCTGCAGCTACAATGTACGTACTAATCTCAGCAAGATGTCGTAGGGGCTAAAATATTTGGTCGGACGTCCACTACGTCGTAGTGGACGTCCGACCAAATATTTTAGCCCCTACGACATCTCGCTGAGATTATCATTATGTACCGTAACCTCATCCCCATTTTCCACTCCAATTTTAAAGTATTATGTTTGTTTAAAAAATGATAAACAAAATAACAATTTCTTATATCAATTGAATTTATAATAACAAATTGTATATTTTTATTAAAATATAAAACGAATTATACTATGCTTTAAATTTTCCTGATGGATAAACCTTTCCGGATTTTTTTTATCTTTACGTTAACTTCTAATTTTAGCTTCCACCCATCGTTTCCTATATGAAATTCGGCATATTTTGTTGATTTCGAAATTAGTCGTTTTAGGATATTGAATTAGTTCTTGTCATATGCATACGGTTTTCTAAATTAACTTTAGCCTTTTATCTTTGAAGCTGGGATATTAATTATTTTGCAACAGAATGGAAATTCCTTAAAAACTGTTAAAAGACTTTAAGAGGTATGATAATTTCTTCTTTATCTTTTGACTTGTCCATAGGCGCTCCCCATGACATTTTATTTCGTAAATGAACAAAAAGTATATACAGATACCTCTCTATAACTATACTCACATGTATATGGAAGAATGCCCAGTAGAGTAGATTGAAGTTTGTATGAATTAGAACACCCTAAGGGCTTCTGCAATGTTGAATCATTTATATTTTAACTTTCAATTATGACGAGTTCCGATTAGGATTCCCAATTTATGCCAATAAATTCCTAGAATAACTAAAATAATAATAAAAAATATTTTTCAAGATGTTGCATATCTGCTAACTGACAATGTCAGCCCGATACATGAGACTGCCCACATCAGACCAGGTGGACGATGTGCGACTTGATTTCTCTTCCACCTTTAACTACTCCAGCGCGGACAACCAGTTTGCTCCAATCAACCCTAACAAATACAGATCAGCATTCAGCTTTACAGAATCCCGCTATGTGGATGATGTTCAGTTTACAAGAGGTAAAGGTACATGTATATAAATGGATGTTTAATAGAAAATGAAGTCTTCACAAGATTTTATGAATAGTACATGTACTAAACTGACCAGATTTACCAACTGTTACTTTTTTTGGATTAATATTTTTTTAAAGAGTATAGTATTTTCAAAGTATGTTGCCACATTTAATAATTTAAAGCAGCCTTTGATTGGTCGAATGTGTCACTTGTTTTTGACTGTCTGTTGTATCCTGCACATGATCCTAACCTTTTCTGTCAGTGGCTGGTTCTGTATATAGTAACATGTATTCCTTGTGTTTACAGTGAAGCAGCCTTTGATTGGTCGAGTGTGTCACCTGTTCCTGACTGCCTGCTGTATCCTGCTACTGATCCTAACCTTTCCTGTCAGTGGCTGGTTTTGCTTCAGGGTAAGGATCTCAATTACAGATAAGAAAAAATAAAAACATTTCAAATTATTAATCTGTCTCTTTATCTTTACATATACCTGAGGTGTATGATTGCCATAAGTACATGTACATGTAGTATAATCTACATGGATACTTGTATAATAATAAAGTGTTATACTGTAAATGAACCATTGTGGAATCATCATTGTTCGTGGGGGACCATTGTTTGTGGGTTACCCTTACTCTCGAATTAGCATCCCCACGAATGTTTATTTTGTTTGCATATTGATTCACTGAACCATCTTATTTACGAGTAACCCAAGAAATTACATCCCCACAAACAGGTAAAATTTTGCTTACCCACGAACATTGATCCCATGAATAAAAATGATTCCACAGTAATATTTTTTTTGTGATTTGTGAGTTTGAAATTGATCCTTGAAGATTAATTTTCATGACTGAGGAAACATTCTTTACAATACAAATCAAAATGTATAGTTTGTGGCGATTAGTATTTGCAAGATAAAGAACGTTGCCAAACTTGCAGAAATTTCTCACACACAGATAAACGCTGGTTTATGGTTCACAGGAATGCATTGGATATTTTGACCATTAAAAAAACAATTTTTAAATGTATACATTTCAATTATCATTTAATAAAATTAAAATACATGTACTGTATTTACATGTATTAAGTGTTAAAAAAAAAAAAGGAGTTCACAAGACCCAATACAGATTTACAAATCCAGACAAAGGTATGAAATATTAATCAAGGTTATTAACAAATTGAAAGTGTTCATATTGAAACTTTTAAATTGATTTATATTTCAGAAACTTGGACAATATGAGAGGATTGCCATATTCCGTCTAGGACGACTTGTAGAGATTAAAGGTCCTGGTAAGAAATATTACTTGCTTTGTTTTTAATTATACAGCTTTTTGGAAATTAAAAGAAATCATTTGTATTCTCTTTGAAAGAACAAGAAATGAATTCACAACAGGAAGCACCTGTAGTAATGAATATTGTGAAAATTATTTTGAGGAGATACTGTAAAACGAGAAAATTTGGCTCATACATATTTTAGCGCAAATGCAAGTGAGGATGCATTAGCGCAAATAAATTTTAGCGCTTGCACTTTTCAGAAAAATATATAAATGATATTTTGTTTTTTTTCTCTCCACATCCGTATTTGACTTTTTGGTTAGTCAAGCACGGAAACACATTAGTATTCCCGTATATCAGTAAACATTCGTTAACTTTACCGCGGTACGTGTTGCTATCACATGGACGTGGCACAATGTTATAAAATATTAATTTTTTAAGAAATGGAGTATTTACTCATTTAAAATCATATTAAAACAATGCATGCATCGACAGAAAATTACTTCGATAAAACGGTAATCCTAATCAGGTATTGTCTGCAAGCTCAATCGCCATGCTTGATTGCATTGTTTGATGATTGACACGCCGAGAAGCCAAACTTTGAAGGTGCTAATGATAATAATCGTGTAACAACTACTGGGGTAACAACAGTTTAATTTATTGTAATTTTGCAGAACTTGCTGTCTTCTGAACATGTGCAGTACTAGTGTGTATATAAAATCCAATGACCCTTCGACATCATGTAATCGTGCGTTCCGGTTTTCATGTACTTATGTAAAAGCTTTTAACACACACAAAAAATGATATTTAGAAATCCTTTAGCGCACAATAAATTTTAGCGCTCAGGGGCTCTTGCGCCAAAGGCGCTAAAATTAGTAGTGCGCCAAATATTCTCGTTTTACAATAGCTATATATTTGCCCATATGCACATTAGCAGAACATTTAGCAATGATATCGTCATTTGATTATCATGTTTCCTTTGTCCTCAGACAATATTGCAACAAATTCTTTTTACAGGGATAGTTTTTATTTTACCATGTGTGGATAACTGCAGAAAAGTGGACATGAAAATTAAGGCGTTTAATGTTCCCCCACAACAGGTGAGCAGTGTAGGCCAAATGCTGAGAGATAGTTTTTATGCCCCCACCCCTTAAATAGCAAGGGTACCCTTTTTCTTCCTTTTTTCATCATAATGATTTGAAAATATTTGCTGGGCTGGGTATTGAGATAATGAGCTGATATTTTTTTAAAAGTCAAGTTTGAGTTTCATGTGGATTGACTTATTTTCACAAAAGTTATTGCCCTTAGACTCAGAAAAATAGGACACTACATTCCAAACTTTTTGTTTTTCTGTGCTTGTGATAATAAGATTTTAACAGATGCTTACAGACTGAGTTCAAGTTTCCCTTTGATTTCCAATCTAAATTGGTCTTTCAAGTAATAATTTACATGTCAGCTGGAACATTAGTA
>NW_026922005.1:0-19506 GCF_032062105.1 Saccostrea cuccullata | reverse complement strand
ATTAGAAAAAGAATTTAATGAATGGGCATTGGAATATTCTGTGTGAAATGTATAGGTATAGTATCTATTATAAATTCTCGACGCTTTGTGTTGACGTTACATTGCCGTTTTGTGTGCTCCGCGGGTACAAAACATGTTGAGTTTAAAATGAAGTAAATTTATTTGTGTTAAATCGAATGGAATGAAACTTCACACATCAACAAAACAAATATTTTTACATATTATAATGTGCTTGTTTTAAATTTCCAGTGAGTAACATAACGAAGATGGACATCGTCCACGAACTTTTCGAACAACCCTCGTAATACTTGTAATATACTACAAATCTCATCGTGTATACCGGCCTTAACAAATGCAGAATATGTATACATGTATATACATGTACATGTATCCTAATGCTGTTATTAGGATGTGTGAAAATAACATGACGTACATGTATAGCTATTTACGAGTAGTGTTTTAAGCTTTAAGCATTCCTATTTGTAACATGTAGCCTTATTCATAATACACTAGACAAAATAGCCCACGCACCACTTAAAATTCTTCGTTGTGAATTGAACATTTGCCTGATATTAGTATATAAAATACGCCATATTTTCCAATACAATGGGATTGGCAAATGTCTTGGGGTCAGAACAAAACCCCAAAATAACCTTCTTGCCCGAAAACCAATTTCCCGACATGCATTGCGTGCCCCTTTTTTGCCTAGATATATGCGTTGCTAATTACAGATGATAGTCCCTAAGTTTACACCAGAAACAGTCTCCCAGTAAAAAATAACAAATAATATGCAGATTGACTTTTATATCGCCTGCTATACATCCAATGCATTGGTGCCAATACTCAGTCCACTCAACTTCCGGTTGCCCCAAATTTGTGGTACGACATTGAAAATGTAGTATGGGGTTTATTTAATGGATTGGCTATCTAGAGTGAACATTTTTATGTTAACTAATCTATTTGCAACATTCTTTCACTAGAAGAATAAATATTGATTTCATTGTTATTTTTTTCTTTAAATCTTTCCAAAGGAACTCCCTGCAGACACCATACTGGCTGTTTTATCACGCTCTTCTGGGATCAAATGCCGCATACGGTATCATTTTTTCTGATTTTCTAATTGATACGGACATAAAGAACAAAAATGAAGAGAAAAAATTTTGAAATTTATCCCTCCATATTAGTATAGATAAAATTTTCACGTTTTCTATGAAATGGTCACGCTTCAGTTAACATTGTAGTTATTTATCAAGTAAGACATTTAAATGCTTTACTTTTTGATTATGTAACATAACAATATATCAAATACATCATAAACAAGTTTTGAAAAGAAAAATATTACTTTCATTTGGTGGTGCATTAGCAATTTTGACCAGTGTAGATTAAATTGTAGCAAGTAAACGATTTTTTTCTTTAGAACACAGACAATGATTTCTATGAACCTGTGTTAATTGTAATAAAAATCTGCGAGAATGAGAGAAAAGAAAATCAAAAAAAAAAAAAGGGTAAATATTTTATAATATTATACTTTCATGCAAATTACTTGAATCTGATTCGTCGAGAAACATTTGATAAAAAACACTACTACCCGCTGAATAATGAAGCCACGCCCTCCTGCGTAGCAACAGTCAACATTGCTTGACGACGGGTGGTATTCCAAGAAATAGCGACTGTGCGGAATTTATGCGCGCACAGGTTCACTGTAATATGTATTTGTATAAAACATTCAGTATAATATAATAAATATTGCATGTAGTTGAGTGTAACATTGAAAATTTTCACCCCTCGAAAACCATTGTCAACCTCGGCTGCGCCTCGGTTGAAAAAAATGGGCTGCAAAATTCGTTTTCTGTAAAAATGGCCTTGAGCATTCAAGAATGGGCAGATACCAATTTGCAAAACATTACGGTCATTCATGATTCACTATGATTTACGAAGACAGAAATATAGATATAAAATCCTGGTTATTGACAATTGTTTTTAGTTCTGACGATTATAATTAAGGACGGATGAGATTTTTTGTCAACAGTTACTGTTGACTAACATGTAGTACCAGCATTAAACGATGCAAGCTAGGGAAATAATTTACACTAAAAAGTTAGACCATAGTTTGATTTTTGAATTTCATTTCATGAAAGTTAAAGTAAAAAATTGGAATTATATTTTTTTATGCAAAAGTTTTAAGTGTCGCGATATAATGAGACACCTATGGAACGCCAAATTAACATATATATATATTCAAATATTTGTACCTATCTTCAAATAATTGCACCTATCGTCAAATAATTGTACCTATCTTCAAATGAATTGAAGATAGGTACAATTGAATTAAAGATAGGTACAATTGAATTAAAGATAGGTATAGATAATTATACCTATCTCTAAATAATTATACCTAGGTACAAATGAATTATACCTATCTTTAATGGAATTACACCTATCTTCAATTCAATTAAAGATAGGTTCAGTTGAATTATACCTATCTGTAATTCATTTGAAGATAGGTATAATTGATTGAAAGATAGGTACAATTGATTTGAAGATAGGTTCAATTAAGACATATCCACAAAGGATTTGAAGATAGGTACAATTCAATTATACCTAGGTTCAATTCGTTTTATGTTGTTGGTAAATAATGAACGCTCCCTTGGAGACAATACTGAGTATGGAGGGAAACGCACAGAACGTACAGAGCGACGACAACAAAGATGAAAGGAGAAATAAAGGTTAATTCAAAATGTGCAAAAAGCATCATATACTTATAAAAATACACATGTATATCATGTAGGTATATCTTGTATTGCAGCCAGATAAAGATTCCGATAAACTTTCGCGCCAGCTGTGACGTATCGGAAATGACGTATAATAAAGGGAGTAGTTGTTATTGCCAATATCTTAGTAACTAAAGATAGGTTCAATTCAATTGTACCTATCTTTAAATCAATTATACCTATCTTCAATTCATTGCATTTGTACCTATCTTTAAATCAATTGAACCTATCTTCAAATGAATTAAAGATAGGTATAATTGAATTGTACCTATCTCTAATTCATTTGAAGATAGGTACAATTGATTTGAAGATAGGTACAATTTAATTCATTTGAAGATAGGTACAATTCAATTAAACATAGGTACAATTATTTGAAGATAGGTACAAATATTTGAATATATGTTAATTTGGCGTTCCATAGACACCAGTATAACGTAAGAGAAAATAACGATAGAAACTCGCCTTGTTTACAAGTTGTAAACTCACTTTTGTAAGCTGCACATTCTCCAACTTTTATCCTCATTTTTGTTAGACTTTAAGTTAAATCTTCGTGATATAGGCTAAAACTATATTTTTTCATTAAATTCTACTCCCGATAAACGTGTAAATCTATTGGAAAATATCAAAGCATTGCAATCACGCCACGAACAGCTGAGAAACACCTCGATCGGCGCTGTCGTACTTCAATGTAAGTTGCCGCCAGTGTCTCCGTGTTAACATAATAAACATGCCTTTAGTTACTGAAATCGTAGATTGTTTTTGATCAAATTTAATATTTGATTGCAAATTAACTGGCTTGGTTAAGTGCCTCAATCCATCGGACCCATAAATCCCTTTCAAGCGACCGAAATTCCTCCAACTTTTTATCGTCAGTCCTCGGACGTGTTATTTGTGTCTTTTCAGCATTATTTATCAATTACCACAAATAAAAATATCCCAAGACAAGAATCTGTTCACTATTACTGATCACAAGTAGCCTTTAACAAAATATTCCCTTCCAAATTTTTTAATAAAATTCTTAGCCTGACGAATATCAAAGCGTACCCGCCTTTCATGTCGATCTTTGATGGAAATCTACGGCGACCAGTTAGTGCAATATTTAAATCCGAATATATCTAATTTAATATTTAATTTCCATCTCAAATGTATATATAGGTAATAAATAGCAAGTTTATAAACTTCAGGGGGAATTGAAGTGGGTCGATCGGTACGTGACCGACCCACTTCAATTCCCATTGAAGTTTATAAACTTGCTATTTATTTCTTAAAAATACCCGTATTGAGCGACAAAAAATCGTCGGCGTAAATCGAAGGTTTTAACAACGCTTGGATCTGTAGAGCTCTCTCTGCTTTATCTATCCGAATTTTCTCAAGCAGAGAGCTACAGTTCTGCAGCTACATTTCTACGGTCCCGATCAGACACAAGAGGCAAATGAACTAAACAAAGAAACAATTAAAACACTTGAAAAACATCAATATGCCACCGAGATGAGTTAACTCAAACACATTTTAAAGGAAGCAAATTAAAACATTCATACATACCACAATTTCCGAAATTAGTAACCAGAATGAAAGAGCATACGACTGAAACGAAGGTGACTGAATCCATTTGTCTATTCCACAGCTTCGGTTTCTTTTCTCGAATTTCCAGCCATCTATATTCAGTTCCTCATTAAATTAATCAGAAAAATATAACGTTTTCCTGTTTCGTCAGGAGCACTAGTACAAAGTAAGGAAATCCGTTTTAGGTCTTCAATCTAAATTGCATAAAGAACAGTCATTTTGTAATGATTGGAGTCTAGAAGTAAATGTCACAAAAATCAAAATTATGATATTTATAGATAAAGCGGGTCGTTTGATAAAAAAGAATTTAAGCTGTTTGACCAGGTTTTGGAATCTGTGTCTTCCTATAGATATTTGGGAATACTCTTTAGTGCCTCTGGAACCTTCTCATCATCGTCGGAAACTCACGGGTGATCTCGTCTTTACTTATCATGTGGGTTTCCGACGATGCCTTCTCATTTGCTCCGGAAGACCTCTATAAAAAAGCTTTAAAGGCATTTTATAAACTGCAGAAAGAACTTTTGTCATTGAACTCAAGTGTTAAAACATCTTTTCATGTATTTGATCATACAATAAACTCCATTTTGCTTTATGGATGTGAAATATGGAGGAACATTAATCGACCAAGTATTTTCCTTAAAATCTCCAAACTCTCGGTACATGATATTCTTGATAAGTTGAAGTGCGAGAATTTTCACTTAAAATTTTGTAAGATTATATTAGGAATGCATAGGAAAAGTGCAAACTTCTCCTCGTTATCTGAGCTTGGTAGGCTCCCCCTTCATTTTGATATTATAAAAAGTATTTTGAATTATGTCAGTAGGTTAGAATGTCTATTTTAATTTTTGATCCGACACTTATATCGGGTCTCCACATACTTTTCCATTACAATCGGGGGTCATTTAGTGAGTTCATTGCGCATAATGCCTCTGTTCTATTACTATTTTTTGTAAATTTATTTCAACCCCCCCCCCCTTCGCTTAAAAAGCGGGAGGATACTATAAATATAGTAATCGGGATGTACTTCTGTTACGCTTTGGGGTACCCATCCCTTATCCGAAACTCCTCTCATACCACTGAATGAAATTTGATAAGACTCTCTATGAATCTTTATTATACCCTCCGCTTGAAAAGTGGGAGGGTATACTGTAATCGGTATGTCCTTTCGTCCATTCGTCCGTCCGTCTGTACGTCCGTCCGTCTGTCTGTTACGCTTTGGGGTACCCATCTCTTATCCGCAACTCCTCTTATACCATGGATTGAAAGTTAATGAAACTTTCATTGAATCTTTATTACATATTGCCATTATGCACCTCCTATTTTACTTTTTGATCCGACACATGTTTTGGGTTTCACGGCTACAGCAAGACACGGACTTTGCCATTATAATCATATGGGAGACGGGATCGAGGGGGTGGTATCATTTAGTGAGCTCATTGCTCACAGTATACCTCTAGTACTTTTTGATCCGACACATATTTCGGGTTTTCCATAGCAAGACATGGAAAATGTTATTATATTCATATGAGAATGGGGAGTATCATTTAGTGAGCTCAGTGCTCACAGTAACTCTAGTTATACCCCCCGCTTGAAAAGCGGGAGGGTATATAGTGATCGGGAATTCCGTCCGTCCGTCCGTCTGTACGTCCGTCCGTCCGTCTGTTACGCTTTTTCTCTTATCCACAACTCCTCTTATACTACTGAGTGAAATTTAATGAAACTTTCACAGAATCTTTATTACATATTGCCATTGTGCACCTCCTATTTTATTTTTTTATTCGACACGTACTTTAGGTTTCCCAGAGCAAAACATGGACATTACCATTTTTTGTTTACCTATGACGTCACATAATAGAAGCTTCTGGATAACATTTCATAGGACGAGTTATTCCTCTTTACACATTACCGTAAAACAATATAAAGCAACACATCGACATTATGGGAGGCGGGGGGTATCATTTAGTGAGCTCATTGCTCACAGTACCTCTAGTTTACTAAGTAATCAGTATCTAGGTTACTGGTACCAGTAATGTACGACAGAGAGAACTCGTCATATTTCCTTGATAACTGACAGTTTTGTCACTTCAGTTTAAGTGTTATGTCTATTCGTAGAATAGATAGAGATCATTTAATCGACAACACCCACAGAGTGAACAGGAAACAAGAAATGTGGAGACATTTCTCCGAGGATATGATCTCAGTACAAGTAAAGATAGAATCACTATGATTGGAAATCTAGAAATGAGTCGATAATAGATTATAGATATTGTTGCGGGTTCTTTCCCTAGTGATTTCCAAATAATCAAAAAAAACTCAAAAACGTTTTCACATTTATATAGACAATTCATTGTACATAGTATTCCGGCTCTTGTCTGTCCACACAACGGTAAGTTACTACATCACACCATACTCCGTACACTGCCCAGCAGGCACGCAACGTTGCTTCAACGTTGAAAGGAGGTGGAATATAGGTTGCAACGTTGATCAACTATATTTCAACGTTGTTTCAACGTTGAGGTTTCAACGTTGAATCCTCAACCTTTTTTCAACGTTGAAACAATGTTGAAGCTGCAACATATTTTCAACGTTGAATGTTCGTGTATATTTCAACGTTGAAACAACGTTGAAGCTGCAACATATTTTCAACGTTGAATGTTCGTCGATATTTCAACGTTGAAACAACGTCGAAGATGCAACATATTGTCAACGTTGAATGTTCGTCGATATTTCAACGTTGAAACAACGTTGAAGCTGCAACATATTTTCAACGTTGAATGTTCGTCGATATTTCAACGTTGAAACAACGTTGAAGCTGCAACATATTTTCAACGTTGAATGTTCGTCGATATTTCAACGTTGAAACAACGTTGAAGCTGCAACTTATTTTCAACGTTGAATGTTCATCGATATTTCAACGTTGAAGCTGCAACATATTCTCAACTTTTGATGTTCGTTGATATTTCAACGTTGAAACAACGTTGAAGATGCATCATATTTTCAACGTTGAATGCTTGTCCATATTCAACCTTGAAACAACGTTGAAGCTGCTACAAATTCTCAACTTTTGAAGTTTATTGATATTTCAATGTTGAAACAACGTTGAAGATTCAACATGTTTTCAACGTTGAGTATTTTCTGATATTATAGAATTGAAACAAGGTTTAAAAATGCAAAGTTGACTGTTTGTTGATTTCAACGTTGAAACAACGTGGAAGATCCAACATATTTTCAACTTTAGGAAAGTTAAGAAAAAGGGAAGGGGTATTGAGTATTGAGCATTTTAGTTTTTAAGGTCAAAATATAAAGGTGTCTTTAACTCTTAATTTATGCGATTTTTCGCAAGATACACACGGCTGTATGCATTGTTAGAAAATATTATATATATAATAATACATAATAAATGAAACACATGCATTATGAATTGATTTACTCAAAAGAGTTGTGCCAGTTCAGCTAGTACCATTGTGAAATTTAATAAATTGTGAATATTGTTGTTGTTGTTGATGTTTTTTTAATACATATGCATAAAATATGTTAAATATAAGCATTAAATAAATGACATCTTTATCCAACATCTCACTGTAATTCCATGTTACTTTAAAATTAATAAAAATAATTATTTATTCCGAATTAATGTTCTTAAAATTAGACTCATATAGGTCCGTGCCGTATACTCTTGCGCAAAATGTTATACAGAGCGAATCTAGAAAGTCTTATTTTATCCGATTGTGCTTTTGTTGTGTGTATTAATTTTATAATCTTTCTTTTCACAAAATATATAAAAGAAAAATTCAAATAAACACATAACAATTTTCACACTGACAATTAACCGCGGTCAAATAGCATTATTTAAGATCCACTCCCCAAAAACCTTCGCGATATCAGATAAGGAGTGCCTCTCGCTTAGTTGGTCAGTTTCAGTGTCAGGATAACCTTGTTATGCAATTTTCTTGCTGGGCAGAGTATAGCTGCAGCTTATCTAGGTCAAAATTTGAATTCAACTGATGGACAAGAAGTGCGCGCTGTTCATATTTAATATGTGTTTTCAAGATACATACACAAGGATTAAGGCTGGAATATCAACTTCTGCTTAGTAAGTATTATTTCCTTTTCATGGATTTAAGATATTAAGTATATTTAGTATCTGTACATAATTTAATTCTTGTTTTATAAGTATATGTGAAATCTACGTGAAATGCACATCCTTTGTTCGTGTATTATGTGTATTGTTGATATTCATTTGGTTATGAAATATAAGTATACTAATATATTATACAATTTAATTAATTATAGTTCATCGTATGGTTAATTCAACCAGTGGTGAGGGAATTGATTGTATATAGTCAGCCTTGATTGCATCAGATTCTTCGCCCGTGAAAATTATACAAAGGAATGCAACATTTTGTAAGTACACTATGTCTATGTATATCTATAACATTTTCTTTAGTAATAATTTTTTATAAGCATACTAATACAAATTTTAATATGAAGTTAACTATACTTCTTTTTAATCATATTAATTAAATCCAAGTACCGGAAAAATTCCTTTGTCTGATTTTTTAAATTATTCATGCATATTTATTTTTATCTATTGAAATAACGTGTTACGTACATTGTATCGAACAAATAGCTTTTACATCTTTATTTCTTTTATTAATAGGCTGTTGCTCTAGAGGATGGATTCTCCTGTTCATTTCTTTCATTCGTGGGACTTAACTACAGATGTATATGCGTGATTAAAATCAATGGATCCGCCACTTTGTGGAACTTAGTAGTGTAAGACAGACGCGTACTTTGAAGAACCTTGATGTGATAACTGTGACCCCCTTTTCACTAGGAATATAAATTTTGTCAAGCAGTGATTTTTGAGATTCAGTGATTGAATCCAAATTTGTGTTTGTCTTTAAAATACAAACTAAAATGAATTCTTTCACAATCGTAATACTGGATTATAACTTATATAAATATTACGCAACTTGAATAAAAAAAATTATTAGAATTTGAAATGTATTTATTTATAAAATAAAACGTTCACATGTAATATGAATTCAACGTGATTTCAACCAAATATCAACGTTTGTACAGCCAAAAAATTTCAACCAAATCTCAACCTAATTACAACCAATATGTTCACTTTTGTTCAATGTTGATATTTGACGTTGAAACAACGTTGAAGCTTCAACGTTGCATCAACTTTCATTTGCAACCAAAAATCAACCATAAATCAACCAAAAATTCAACCTATTTTCAACGTTGATTTAACGTTGAAAATTGACGTTGAAACAACGTTATGTTTCAACGTTGCCTCAACTTTCATATGCAACCAAAATGCAACGTTGATTCAACGTTGAAGTGCAACGTTGATTCAACGTTGAATCAACGTTGAAATGCCTGCTGGGTGTGCACCATACACTGACACCATACACAAAACGACGTAGAACGTAGAACGTAAAACGTAGGACGTAGAACGTAGGACGGGACCTAAATAATACAACAATTGTAAACACATTAAGTTACACAGTTAAATACACAAAGCTACATACAAGTTATTACCCACATAACCCACCATACACGAAAATGGGATAATAATGGGGTCAACATCACAGCGCTGCATTACAGAACTTGTATTAAATGCTTTTACACAATAATTACATTATTTTACATGTAACTTACACTTACACACAGTAACTTTACTTACATAGTTACTTTACTGTTTAGAATCATAATGAAACTAAATACGACAATACTAGAGCCGATACTTTCAATTAACACTACTCACTATGATATTTATAGAATATACAAACTATACATACGAACGAACATTCAAACGAATAAACTAAAATTAAAATACTTTGAAATAACAAAGTTATCCCAGGACCGTTTAATTAACAAAACAGAGAAGAAAATGTAAATAAAACATGTTACTCACCTCAGAAGTCAGTGTCTGTAATAACTCTTTAAAATATACTCAGTACTTTAACTTTAACTTTACAAAACTTTGGCAGTAAAAATTGGTCAGTCAGAACTCGTGCTGTTATATCTCGAAAGCCGGTTTTTAAGAAGGGCGGAAGCCTAAACTCAGGTGAATAAATACGGGTAGTGTAGAGGTACCAAAGAGGGTGTTCGAAGGGGTCCAGAATAGGAAAACTGAAAGAAACTATGGAATAACGTTAGAACAATTATCAAAGTAAATTTAAAATACAAACAAGACAAATAATCAATACAACACCGTAAATGTGACAATACCTCCCCCTTATGGAAAAGTATGCTAATACTTTAGAACACACATTTACGAAAGATTAAAAACAAGAGTTCGTATTTACACAAATTGACATTTTAAGTCATCACTGCCTACTAAGATAATCTGCTCCTTGATTATCCCTTCCCCTAATGGCGATAACTCGGTATCTATATGATTGAAGACCAAGAGCCCACCTCATGATCCTAGCGTTGATAACTTTGGCTTTGTTCAAATAAATCAACGACTGATGATCTGTTTCAATGAGGAACTCGCGTCCATACAGGTACAGATGGAACTTTTGGACTGCCCAAACAATTGCCAAGCATTCTTTTTCGATTGTAGAATACTTACTTTCACTGTCTTTCAATTTTCGACTTGCATACGCCACCGGAAGTTTCAAACCACTATGCTCATCAAACTGCATCAGCACAGTTCCAATTCCCCTATCCGATGCGTCAGCCTGAAGAATGAACTGTTTTGATAAATCTGGCAGTTTAAGAATAGGCGATTTCAAAAGCATTGCCTTAAGTGTTTGAAATGATTTTTCCTGAGGTTGATTCCAAATAATTTTATTTGGCGACCCCTTCTTTGTCAGATCAGTGAGGGGTAGTGCAACAGATGAAAAATTGGGAATGAATTTCCTGTAGAAACTAAGGAGTCCTAAAAACGATCTTAACTGACGTTTAGTGCTTGGCGCTGGCGCCTCTTGAATTGCTCTTACCTTGTCTGGGTTCGGTTTTAACTGGTTCTCACCTACGATATGGCCTAAGCACTCTAAACTCTTGTACCCTACTGCACACTTGGAAGGTTTTGCCGTCAAATTGGCGTTTCTCAGTCTGGTAAAGAGTTCGTGAAGAACTTCCAAATGCTGATCTAAGTCCTCTGTAAAAACAATGATATCATCGATAAAATTATCAATGTTTGACATTCCGTACAACAACTTACGCATCAGTCTGGAAAACGTCGCCGGTGCTGTCACCAAACCAAAGGGCATCACTCGAAATTGGAAGAGGCCTTTTGATGTCTGAAACGCTGTTTTGGGTTTAGCTGACGATGTTAATGGAACCTGCCAGTAGCCTTTGGATAAGTCGATCCTTGAAAATACCTTGTAGTTGGCAAACTTTGAAAAAATATCATCTGCGTTTGGCATCGGTTCTGCATCGAACTGTGAACATGCATTGATAGCTCTAAAATCTACGCAGAAACGAAAAGTGTCATCTTTTTTCTTCACAAGGACAACTGGAGAAGAAAATGGACTTTCTGATGGTTCAATGACATTCAATTCCAACATTTTATCAACTTCCTTATCAGCTATTTCCCTCATTGAAAAAGGAATTGCATAAGATTTAACTCTGATTGGTTGACTTGAGTTTATCTTAATGTCGTGTTCAATCAATTGGGTATAGCCAGGATCATCAGACAATACATCCGTAAACTGATCCAAAAGTGATGTTACCTTTTTTCTGTCTTCAGGTGATAACTCTGGATTGATGTCCACACCTTTGGTATCCCTGGCACTCACTACACCATACTCGTCATCCTCCTCCTCCGCAGAACAGTCAATAACAGCAGATGTGACTAGAGCTTTATCATCTTGATCTGATTCGCTTGAATCATCATTCCTATTAATGTACTTTTTAAGCATATTTACATGAAACGTCTTCAATTTACCTTTCATTTCAATCTGGTAGTCAACTTTGTTTAACTTCTTCTTGATGCTGAAAGGTCCTTTCCATTGCATCAGTAACTTATTTGAATCTGTGGGTAGCAATACTAAAACTTTATCTCCTACCTTCATACTCCTTGCTCTAGTTGACCTGTTGTAGAACCTCGCCTGTCGTTGAGAAGCCTTCTCCAAGTTTTCTCTGGCTATCTCTGCCGTTGTCTCAAGTCTCTCTCGTAAATCCAACACATACTGATAAGTAGACTTTACCTGATCATCGTCTATCTCTTTTGTCCAAAGCTCTTTTAAAATGCCCATGGGCCCTCTTACGTGTCTTCCATACACTAAGTCAAAAGGCGAAAAGCCCAGACTTTCTTGCGGCACTTCCCTGTAAGCAAACAATACTGGGTTAATATATTTATCCCAATCACGTGGACGATCGGAGCACATACGTTTTAACATTTGTTTGAGGGTTCCGTTAAACCTCTCAACCAAGCCGTTTGTCATAGGGTGGTAAGGGGTAGTAGTGAGTTGATTTAACGATAGTAGCCGACTTACCTCTCTCATAATTGATGATGTAAATTGAGAACCCATATCGCTCAACATTTCCTCGGGAACTCCAATTCTAGAAAATATGTCTATGAGCGCCTCCGCAACTCTCTCCGTTTCAATGGACGGCAGTGGTACAGCTTCAGGGTATCTAGTAGCAAAATCGACCAAAGTAAGAATATACCTATTCCCTTTGTCGGTAATTGGATGCATAGGTCCGACGATGTCTACGGCAACCCTCTTGAAAGGAACATCAATAAGTGGCATCTTCTGAAGAGGGTACTTAGAAACCTTACCTTTTTGTATGGTCCTTTGACAGATGTCACAAGAACGACAAAACAACTTGACATCAGTCTGTAGTCCAGGCCAGTAGAATTCAGAAAGAATTCTTGACGATGTACGTGATATAGCCAAATGACCAGACATGATTGACTCATGTGCCAATTTCATGACAATTTCCCTGAATTTCTTTGGGACTACAAGCTGTTTGTAAGACTTACCTGATTCAGTCTTGGTTTGATATTCACGATATACAAACCCGTGCAGCATGAACCATCGTATTGTTGCAGTTCGTTTGTCAACCACTTGTCCGGAACTTGCCCATTGTCGCATTCTCTGCAGTGAGTCATCGGTTTGTTGTTCTAGTTTAATCTCGTCTGGAGTGATGTTTCCCTTAAGTATTTCTGGAACTTTTAGTTGAGGGTACTGTTTTAATTTTACCTTTGCTTGTTGACGGGTTTCAACAGCATTTGCCTCTGACCATTCAGGATCAGGATCTCCAGGTGCTCGTACCTTAGCTACATTCCCGATGATTAGATCGTAGACTGGCTTCTCCATACACCATGCTTCAAATGTTCCTGTAATATAGGGCGTGTCAACAAAGATGGAAGCAACTGGTACTCTAATAGATGAACCATCTGCCAAAATGCATGTTTGAAACTTATCTTGAATCAAATTTGCTTCACCAATCTTACTTCTTCGAACCACTATGCCGCTGCATCCTGTGTCTCTTAGTACCGTAACTGGCTTACCTTCAACAAAACCTGCTGATACTGGCATGTTGTGTTGCAGTTGGTAGCATGATGGTGAAACTCTTGTGGATGCATCAAGATTCATAGAATTGGTTCCAGTGTCTGTTGGCATTGTGCTAACAAAAGTTACCTTTGCTGCGTGTTCCTCTGTACTAGCCGAAGAATTATGGCCTTCATTCTGTTCTTCTGTTGTTACAGCACCGACCTTTGGTTTTGTTCTGCATTCCGATGCAATGTGCCCTATCCTGTTGCATTTAAAACAACGTCTTTCCGATTTTGGAACAAATGCTTTGTTTGAATTTTGTATTCTCTTCTCACCTGAAAAGTCTTTGTGATTTCCAGAACCAGAACGAAACTTCACTGGGTGTTGAAATTCATTGCCTTTGACATTGCTGAGGGTCGCAGCGTTGGTCATTCTTGCCTCTCGATACTGGTCTGCTAATTGTGCCATCTCCTGTATACTCTTTGGTGTTCTCTCTTTTAGAAACAAGGTCAAATCTCTGTTACAAGTATTCAAAAACTGATCACGCAATACTAAATCAAATAATGCCTCAAATGTGTCTGCTATTTTGGCCATTTTTAACCACCTTAGCAAATAACTACTCATTCTAACAGAAAATTGTACGAATGTCTCACCCGTTTCTGGTTTTGCTGATCTGAACTTGTGTTTAAACCCATCCTCTGTAAGCTCATAGCGTTTGAGGAGTGCTATCTTCAGGTTGTCATAATCTAAAGCATCATCTGCTGGTAATAATGCATAAATATCGAGAGCCCTACCTTTAAGGAGTGCACTTAGACTCATAGCCCAAGATGTTTTCGGCCACTTTTGTAACTCTGCATATCGTTCAAATCTACGTAAATAGCTGTCCATTTCATCCTTCCCATCCTCAAAAGCCGGGATTTTTGGACCTTTGAACTTAACACTTACCTCCTCAACCCCTGCTATTTTCAACTTCTCTTTCTCATGAAGCATTTCCATTTGTTGTTGATGAGTCAGCTGCTGCAGCTGCATCTGTTTATCATGTTTCTCCTTCATCCGCTGGTACTCTAGCTCCTCTTTCAGACGTTCTCTTTCTGCCAGCCGCTCTTCTCTCTGAATATCCTGTTGGTGTCTAACGAATTCTCTAAGAGTATCTTCTTTGTAACCTAACGATACTCCGTAATCAATAATCTCTTTCAAAGCTTCTGCCATGATCAAAATTCACAAAACACAAAATCATACAGACAAACAATAAAAGACAACTGAAATTAGAAATTTCCCCACATACCAGTCTCTACACACCTGAGTTTAGTTGCTAGACTATACAAGCACTTTTATTTACTTACGCGATACGCGATGTGAAAACGCTAACTACTTACAGACACACAACTTACTGAAGTGCTGAATTTGGAAATTTCGTAATATCAGCGTCAACTGCTGACCTCTAGGTCCCGAATAACTAGGTCACCAACTAATCTACAAAATACAGTGAAAACAATTGAATGAAAATTAAACAAGTAATATTTCAACAAAATATGTTTCTTTGATTGAAAAACAAAATTCAATAAATAATTCAAATTATCAAAGTTTGAAATTCACTTGAATTTAAATTATTCAAAAATCAGGAAAACAAATGTTAATTTTGCCAATAAAGGAAAACACTAGCACATTAGGAAATCTGTTCAATGTCTTGGGTCAAATCCAGTGCATGACGAAAGGTTTTCCTAAGGAGATCAAATTTCCCTCAGGCACTGTTTCCAGTTGGACTTCCAGGATCTTGATTGTCCGTTAGGTTGTCTCTTTGGAATTGTAGCCCAAACCATTGGAACTTCTGTCGATTTGATTCCAGAGATCCAAATTACTCCAGAGATCCTAGACGTACCACGTGTCCCAGACATCACACATCAAAGGGATTCCACATGTCGTCGTGTTACCACGCATCGAAGTTAACTCACTTGTTGTTCTCCTTCTATCCCACTTGTTTTCCGTCAATCCCACTTGTTTTCCGTCAATCCCACTTCTGACACCATTTGTTGCGGGTTCTTTCCCTAGTGATTCCCAAATAATCAAAAAACTCAAAAACGTTTTCACATTTATATAGACAATTCATTGTACATAGTATTCCGGCTCTTGTCTGTCCACACAACGGTAAGTTACTACATCACACCATACTCCGTACACTGTGCATCATACACTGACACCATACACAAAACGACGTAGAACGTAAAACGTAGGACGGGACCTAAATAATACAACAATTGTAAACACATTAAGTTACACAGTTAAATACACAAAGCTACATACAAGTTATTACCCACATAACCCACCATACACGAAAATGGGATAATAATGGGGTCAACATCACAGCGCTGCATTACAGAACTTGTATTAAATGCTTTTACACAATAATTACATTATTTTACATGTAACTTACACTTACACACAGTAACTTTACTTACATAGTTACTTTACTGTTTAGAATCATAATGAAACTAAATACGACAATACTAGAGCCGATACTTTCAATTAACACTACTCACTATGATATTTATAGAATATACAAACTATACATACGAACGAACATTCAAACGAATAAACTAAAATTAAAATACTTTGAAATAACAAAGTTATCCCAGGACCGTTTAATTAACAAAACAGAGAAGAAAATGTAAATAAAACATGTTACTCACCTCAGAAGTCAGTGTCTGTAATAACTCTTTAAAATATACTCAGTACTTTAACTTTAACTTTACAAAACTTTGGCAGTAAAAATTGGTCAGTCAGAACTCGTGCTGTTATATCTCGAAAGCCGGTTTTTAAGAAGGGCGGAAGCCTAAACTCAGGTGAATAAATACGGGTAGTGTAGAGGTACCAAAGAGGGTGTTCGAAGGGGTCCAGAATAGGAAAACTGAAAGAAACTATGGAATAACGTTAGAACAATTATCAAAGTAAATTTAAAATACAAACAAGACAAATAATCAATACAACACCGTAAATGTGACAGATATGACCAGTATATCTTTATCATGACTTATTTCTGAGTATCTGAAACATACAGTACTGTACCCTTCAATATTAAAGAACGATTGGCAGTGTCCATGTTTTGCTCTAAGAAACCCAAAACATATGTCCGATCAAAAAGTAAAATAGAAGGTGCACAATGGTACGCTGTAGCAAAGATTCTGTGAAAGTTTCATTAAATTTCAACCAGTGGTAAAAGAGGAGTTGCGGATAAGAGATGGGTACCTCAAAGCATAACAGACGTACCCAGACAAGGACGGACACCACGATCACTATATACATGTAACTTCCCTTTTTCCAAGCGCGGGGGGGGGGGGGGGGGGGGGGGTTATAAGTCAAGCAAATTATGATCAGTTGTGACGTAAGCGAAAAAGTAGAATAGTGCTGTATATAAATTCATAACGATGACTACGTTTGAATACATGTATTATGATATCGATCTTATATATTTGTTGGCTTGTAATTGAAATATTGTTTTTGTTTCTTATTTGAAAATATTACTTGAAAAAGACGTTGATTGTAACCTTACAATAAAGCTCTATGAAAGATGCGATGACTTTCAACTTTTCAGTCGTCAATGTCCCTTACTTATGTACAAATATTTCAATACCAAATGCATATTGGGTCTGTATTTCTCAATTAGCAAGAGTATGCTCTTCCTTCAAACAATTTCTAAAACAAGGTAAGTTACTGACCAAAAATGTTGATGAAACAAGAAAACAAGTTTCATTTAAAGTCATTATTTCAATGGTCGTTTTAACTAGAGGTACTGTGAGCAATGAGCTCACTAAATGATACCCCCGCCTCCCATATGAATATAATGGCAGTGTCCATGTTTTGCTCTGGAAAATCAAAAATAAATGTCAGATCAAAAAGTAAAATAGGAGATGCACAATGGCAATATGTAATAAAGATTCTGTGAAAGTTTCATTAAATTTCCTTCAGTGGTATGAGAGGAGTTGCGGATAAGAGATGGGTACCCCAAAGCGTAACAGACGGACGGACGGAATTAACGATTACTATATACCCTCCCGCTTTTCAAGCGGGGGTATAATAACTTTGTATGCAAATGAAGTCTACCATTCAATTAAATGCTACTTGCCTTTTTCATAATAATTATTAGGCGATTATTTACGCACTGAATTGTCTACGTCTTTAATTTTCGGTATGTCCCAATCAAGACAGGTAGTACACGGCGGGTGTGACCAGTTAGCAGGGGATGCTCACTCCTCCATGGCACCTGATCCCTCCTTTGATGTTTAAGAGGTCCATGTTTGCTCTGCTACTGATTTGTATTGTTTATATGGACTTTTGAGTTTGAATACTGTTCATTTTCTCTTATATTTTAAACATTCAAGTATATTTTATATAACTTAGTGTGTTGAGTTTGTGTCTTGCTAAATGATTTTAAATATGTTCAAAACAAAATTATACCGGTATTTGAATGAAAAGGGAACACTTAAGAAGGATTTTTCAAGTGAAAAAGTTTTGATATGATTGCCCTCCAAAAGGTTATGAAAACAAGAAAATCATGGCGGTCAAAACTGAAATTTACTGAGACGTTCTAAAGGATCTAGACCATTTCTTTATTATACCCCCCGCTTGAAAAGCGGGAGGGTATATAGTAATCGTTAATTCCGTCCGTCTGTACGTCCGTCCGTCCGTCCGTCCTTCCGTCTGTCCGTCCGCCCGTCTGTTACGCTTTGGGGTACCCATCTCTTATCCGCAACTCCTCTCATACCACTGAATGAAATTTGATGCAACTTTCACAGAATCTATATTACATATTGCCATTGTGCACCTCCTATTTTACTTTTTGATCCGACACATATTTTGGGTTTCTGGGCCACAGGAAAACATGGACTTTTTCACCAGTTATAACCATATGGGAGGCGGGGGGTATTATTTAGTGAGCTCATCGCTCATAGTACCTCTAGTTTCTAATGAGCTAAAATGTAATTTGAGAATTTGTATATCATAGTTAGATGTTTAGTTTGAGGCATTACTTGGTTTTAATTATTATTTGAAAAATTAAATTGTATGGACAGAACATACTAGATGCTGTCATGAGACAGTAATACCCGCACTAAGGTGTCTGCCTCTAAATACACAATCCTACGGGCGGCTTACGAAGGAAAAAGTCAAAATAATTCTATATAATTCAGACACGTAGCATCGTTTTTGAAAGTGGGGGGGGGGGGGGCAACCTAAGAAAATTTTTCTTACTTACCTAAAAAATTAGCAAGAAAAGAAATGAAATGAGGGGGGGGGGGGTTGGGGGGGGGGGTAGTGGCCACTTTTTTTCATGGAAGAATTAGATTCATTTCCAATTTTTTCCCTTATTTCCTTGCAACGTATATACTGTGGTAAAAAGTGTATGGGTTGGGCAACCATCTTTTGAATGGACATTTTCTTACAGTACAGGTAATGTTGGGAAAAAGGGGGGGAGGGCAGCCCATCCAACCCCCACCCCCCCCCCCTTGCTACGTGCCTGTAATTTACATGTATTCATCAAATTGAGTATGAAATTTTCCCTGTAACCTGTAACTCAGGTGTTGTCTCCATATGAGGGAAAAATTCCAAAGAGAGATGTATTCACAACAAACAAATTAATAAAGAAAATATAAAACATGAATATGAATAATTTGAGGGAGGAATTGATTTGAATGCTTACTGGCCTAAAATGT
>NW_026922004.1:0-19163 GCF_032062105.1 Saccostrea cuccullata | reverse complement strand
TGATGAAATTTTTTGAAACTCATAATGTACGGATACATTAGTAGTATAGACAAGATAGCATGGTCAAAATAGCAAGATTTCACGCGCATGCACGTGCGCTTTGCTCTGATTGGCTGAAACTAAAGTATCAATAACTTTCTTGTTTCTTGTCATAATCCTTTGAAATTTTGAACATAGTCCTACATTATAATGATCTACCGCATGATATATAAGAATTTTCATGAAAGCATGCGCATGTGCATGTGCTGCAAGCTGATTGGCTGAAACTTTAAATGGCTATATCTCCTTTGTTTTTTGACGAAATTCTTTGAAATTTAAAATATAGTCATGCATTGGGATATCCTACAAAATGATATAGAAAAAATATCATGAAATCACGCGCATGCACGTGTGCTGCAATTTGATTGGCTGAAACAATATGGCATCTATCTCGCCTATATGCGAATAAGATGCTTTTATCTTGGCAGCGCAATTTTTTTGGCGCAGTTACCTCTCCTTATTTTGGCACGAGTTATCTAACCTTCAGTTATATATAAAGAAAGCACTCATGCGGCAAACTCTCTCTTTGCCGGCTACACGCTAGTTGCAAGGTTGGTGTTATTCAAATTTTAGAAAACGACTAAGTATAGAGATTTAAAATAGATTTTTGCTAAAGCCTTGATTGCTTTTAATTATTTGTTGAATTTGTACTGCTTATTTATATATTCGTTGACAATACAAAGGTTTTAGACTAGGTCAGACGCATTTCAATTTTTATATTTTTTGCATCACCATGTGCTCGCCGCCATCTTTGTCCCTAGTAATCGAACATGTATTTGATAATGATTTATAACTTTAGCTTATGATTAATAAACAAATAAATAAGAACAATGCAGCGGAGGATGTTTATTGGTTCCTTACTAAAATTTAAAAACGTGACTTAATCGGAGGTTGATACCACTGTCTACAGATTTCCTAAGAGTTATCGCCCGTTGTCGGCGTAACGCTCAATTTTACCACTTTGTCATTTGTAAGTAAGCTGTTGATATTTCTTTTTTTGTACCTGTATTGCCACAGGACGGGTCAACATGCAAATTGGAAAACATAATGAACATATTTAATACAGATTTTGTTTCTAGGATACTGGCCCATAGAGTTGGTAAGGTTATAGAGGGAAAATAGTGCCTTGAATTTATTGACCCTGAATTGAACTCGCAAAAGGGGGGAATAATTTCTTTTTTTGTAAATCATTAAATGTCAAAGTCAATTTTTAATTTTTTGTATAATTGGAGAAATTTTGTTTTAAATTAACTTTTCATTTTTGTTTTTTGGGACTCAACATGCCACGCACAAAGCGATCAACTAAAGGTAGACCACCACAACGATTTGATCCAGCTGAAACAACGATGGAGAATCGGGGTCGCACAAGAAGGCGGTTGGACCGAACCCAAGCAACCCCAACCCCGAACATGCAAACCCATCCAGAAGCTACGTATATACCAGGTCCATCTAGTCGACCCATGCAGCCTCTGCAGCAGACACAACATGAGGCCCAACCACTGCCTGCGGCCACAACACAACATCAAGTCAGCCAGCAGTCAATAATGCAACCTGCTCCAATACCTCAGCAGACCCAACATGAGGCCCATCCACTGCCGGCTGCCACAACACATCATCAAGTCAACCAGCAGCCAGTTGCGCAACCTGCTCCAATACCTGCACAGTCACTGCATTACACGATCCCCCAAGCCCAACCACAGCAGACTTTCTTGTCAGGTCCATCGCATCAACCCATTCAGCCTCAGCAAGCCCAACAACAGACTCCCACGACACAGCAAGTACAGCCCCAGGCCCAAACAAGCAATGATCAGGAATCCGTACCAGTGCATTCGGTTCATAATCTAGGTATGCACATTAATCAATCATTAAAACAAAAAATAATTGAAGGTCAGTTTGTAGAATTACAGTCTCTGCTTCCACCTAAACCTGGGGGTACTGATAAAAAACTAACCCTAAGTGCCACAGGAGAAATTGTAACAAAGGAAAATGTGGCTAAAATATATACAATTGAAAAATGGACTGATGTCATGCTCATGTTTGCATCTGTTTACATATCTGCCCATCCAGATAAAGCAGTAGATATGCTAAAGTACATCCATACAGTTCGGTTGGGGGCTTCAAGGGGGGCCACAGGGTGGTACCAATATGACACGCAGTACCGTCTGCGGAAATCAATAGATCCCTCTAGTTCTTGGGCATTAGTTGATTCAGAGCTGTGGTTGTTATACATGAATCCTAGTTATCAGCTTGGATTTCCCCAGACTCAAAGCACGCAAGTAAACAAATGTTGCTACGATTTTAATTTTCGGGGGTCCTGCAGTCGATATCCGTGTCAGTACATGCACACGTGTACACGTTGTGCCGGCTTGCACTCAGTCATACAATGCAATTATCAAAGAGCCCAGGTAAATACCAGTAGCTCATCAAACTCCACAAACTCCTTTCGAACCCAGTCCATGCAACCACAATCACAATTTAGAAATGCATATACAAGACAACAAGCTCAACCAAACTCCTACCAAAGATCTCAGTCCCACTTCCAAAATTACAGGGGAAATGGTCAGAGATATTTGGGTCCTAGGAAAAACACCAATTAAAATTCCCATATTAAAGAGTTACCTTGATCTTTACCCAAACAAATCTGTAGCAAACAAATTGTTAAGTGGCTTTTCTGAGGGGTTCAGACTTTATTACTCAGGTCCAAGGTTACATATAGAAAATAACAATTTAATTTCAGCTTATGAACACAAAGCAGAAATAAAAGAAAAAATTAACAAAGAAGTTGAATTAGGCAGGGTGGGGGGACCCTACAAAGAACTACCAATATGTAATCTCAGAGTGTCGCCAGTAGGAGTGGTACCAAAGGGGGATAACGCTGGGTGGCGTTTGATAACACACCTTTCATATCCTGCAAAAGGAATAACAGTGTAAATTGCTATATAGACCCTAGTGAGTCCACAGTTCATTATACATCCTTTGATACAGTTGTGTTGTGACACAAATGGGCTAATGGGAAAAATGAATGGATGGCTTTGTTTTAAAAGAAATGACGATATTCAGCGGAAAATACCCTCAGATTTGTCGGTAAGATAAAGTTAATATGAAATAAATTGTTCCAAAGAAAAGGTTTAAAATTTCCCAAAGGTTGGTAAAGGTGCTTTTATTGCAAAAGTAGATATTAAATCAGCATTTAGGCTACTACCTATCTTCCCTGGGGATTTTGACCTTTTAGGATTCAAAGTTGAGGGTCTATATTACATTGATAAATGCCTTCCAATGGGCTGCTCTCTCTCGTGCAAAGTATTTGAAGAATTTGCAACATTCTTGCACTGGATTACTGAAAAAAAGAGTGGTTTTGATACTTTAGATCATTATTTAGATGATTTCATATTTGCAGGGGAGGATAGGGAGTCGTGTCTTAAATTAATGAAAACATTTCAAGGAGTTTGTACTGAACTGGGGGTCCCCTTAGCCGATGACAAAACGGTTTATCCCACTCACTGTCTTGTATTTTTAGGTTTAGAAATTGACACAGTGCAAATGTTAATCAGAGTACCTCATGAAAAATGTATTGAATTGAAGTACATACTGCATGAATACTTAAGCAAAAAACAAATAGTTTTGCGTCAGTTACAGTCATTGTTAGGGAAGCTAAACTTTTTTACAAAAGCTATTTCTGCTGGCCGAGCATTTGTCAGGAGATTGTACGATTCAACCCATGGTGTGTCTAAGCCTCATCATCATATTAAGCTAAACAATGAAATGAAGCAAGATATGCTTATGTGGTTAAGTTTCCTAGAGCAATTTAATGGTCAAGTTTATTTCCAAGAAAGTGATTGGTCATCAAATTTAGTTTTAGATCTGTATACAGATAGTGCTGGTTCTGCACACCTGGGTTGTGGAGCATACTTTCAAGGGCAATGGTGCTATTTTCCTTGGCCACATGAATGGGTCACTTCAGATATATTGCGTGACATGACAACACTAGAGCTTATCCCAGTAGTTTTGGCCATTAGCTTATGGGGTAGTCAACTTGCAAATAAGAAAGTACTGTTTCATATTGATAATGCAGCATTGGTTTCGGTTTTGAATAAACAGTCCTCAAAATCCAGTAGAGTTATGAAATTAGTTCGCCCATTTGTTTTAGATTGCATGTTAAACAATATATTTTTTCGTGCTGTTCACATTCGTACAAATGATAACATTATTGCCGATTCAATTTCTCGTCAGCAGTGGCACCGTTTCCGGCAGGCTGCACCACACGCACAGACCTCACCACAACCTGTACCAATCGAATTCCAGAACCTCATATCCAGCATGAAATAAACAAGTTGTTAGGGGCAGCATTATCCGAAAACACTAGCAAAGCTTATCAAATAGGCATGAGAGCATATTTCAGCTGCTGTTCACAACAAGGATTAAATACCCCTTGGCCACCCACCTGCGATTTGATTGTTAGATTTGTTGCGCATTTGTCACTTAAAGGCCTTGCATTTTCTACAGTTCGTTCCTACTTGGCTTCTATTTCTTACAATAGCAAACTTCAAGGTCATAAAGATCCAACAGAAGAGTTTATAGTTAAAAAGTTGTTACAGGGTTTGAAACGCACAGCTCACAGTAGTGACAGTAGGTTGCCCATTACAAAGTCCATATTAGAGCAGATTCTTAAAATTCTACCAAGTGTATGTACAAGTTCATATGAGGTTTCATTGTTTTCAGCTGCATTTTCTATCGCATATTATGGCCTGCTTAGAGCTGGAGAACTGGCAGTCTCCGGCAAATCCTCAGATAAAGTTGTTGCTTATACAGACATCCAATTTGACGACAATAGCACTACACTATTCCTCAAAATAAAATTTTCAAAGACTGACCAATATGGTAGGGGTACAATTTTGCAGATATATGGCACAGGGGATGTAACTTGCCCCTGCACTAATCTCAAAAGGTTTTTAGAAAATAGACCTACTCAGGGGGGTCCATTATTTTGTCATTTTTCCGGAGCTCCCCTGTCTAAGTACCAATTTACTTCGATTTTATCCAAAGCAATATCAGCCCTAAACCTTGAGTCTTGGGGCTACAAATCCCACTCCTTTCGGATTGGGGCAAGTACGGAATTGGCCTTAAAGGGGTTTTCATCTCAAGTTATTCAATCCTCAGGAAGATGGAAATCTGATTGCTATAAAACCTACATACGTATTCCAAGATTTTAATTAACCCAGAGTTGTTATTTCAGATTCTCAAGTCGTATGGTTGTTTGGGTCATCAATTATTAAAAGGGCTTTTGCAGAAGCTAAGAATAGGCCTGGTAGGTGTGATTTAAATTTGCAAAGAATAAATATTTCAATTTGGTGGCAAGGTTACAGTGGTATAGAATTTAAGAATGCTGTAGCAAAATTGCGGTTGCTGAAAAAAGTTGGTCCTAACCCTAACGTCATCCTTGTGCACTGTGGTGGAAATGATATCGGGAAAACATCAGTAAGAAAATTAAGAATGTTAGGTATAAAATTCTTGGAATTTATTAAGGAGGAATTTCCTCTGGTTCACTTAATATGGTCTCATATTCTGCCCCGCATTAGTTGGCGTTATTCGTCAAATAACCTGGCAATGGAGAACACTAGAAAAAGGTTAAATGCATTTTTCTCTAACAAAGTTTGTCAAAATGGGGGTTCTGTTATCCACTACCCTGACATCAAAAATCATGCCCGATTTTTTGAAAGGGATGGGGTTCATTTATCTAAGTTAGGAAATGAAATTTTTCTAAACACAATCCAGGGGAGTATCGAAGCAATTATTAGGCATGGATACAGGTTCTATCCATCACGGTAATGACTGATATCTGGAGAGGAAGGGTCACGGCTGTTTCAGGCCGCTCAGGACCCCCACTACTAAAGTGGCGGCGCCCCCATTCGTAGATGCTTTGTTCAAGCATATACGACTGGGGTCTTGTGGCGAACTGAGCGGCATACATCAATTTAACTATCATATAATATTTGTTCATTATTGGACCGCTGCACCACCCAGGGTCAAAGTTGAATACCATGTAAATATTGTGACAGTGTAAACAAAACTATGTTTATTTGCTTCCTTGACTTCTGCACCTCCCAGAGTCATGGATGTGTGAATATTATTCTTGCATTGCAAGTTTTTATTATGTGACCTTGACCTCTGCATCTCCCAGGGTCAAGGTCACCTGATATGTTGTATGTTGATGTTGTACTGAAATGTTGTTGTTGTTGTTGAAATGAAATGTTGTTGTTGTTGCTGGGCCTACCCGTTGCTTTGGAGGCCCGAAATAATATTTTGTGTAATTCAGCCGTGCCCAATAGCGCCAAATAAATATAAAACCCATAAGAATTTTTGTTTCATTTATTGCGCCTGTCCAAGATAATATGGCATCTATCTCGCCTATATGCGAATAAGATGCTTTTATCTTGGCAGCGCAATTTTTTTGGCGCAGTTACCTCTCCTTATTTTGGCACGAGTTATCTAACCTTCAGTTATATATAAAGAAAGCACTCATGCGGCAAACTCTCTCTTTGCCGGCTACACGCTAGTTATGTTCCCCAAACGAAGTTGGGGAACATATTGTTTTTACTCTGTTTCTTATTATTATTATTAATATTATTATGTTCCCCAAACGAAGTTGGGGAACATATTGTTTTTACTCTGTTTCTTATTATTATTATTATTATTATTCCTGGGAAAATTTTGTCCTCGAGTGATCTTGTAAACTATACATCCGACTAAGGTAAAATGTTTTTAGGGTCAGTAGACATGTTATGTAGATTTGCCGAACGAAGGTCATTTTGCGCGCACGTGCTTGCAAGAGCGCGCACGTGCAACACGAGAAATGACCAATATAATGGATATTACTGTAACTTTTCTTTTTTTGGAAGAATTTTTTTGAAACTCATAATATAAGGATACATTAGTAGTATAGACAAGACAGCATGGTCAAAATAGCAAGATCTCACGCGCATGCACGTGCGATTCGCTCTGATTGGCTGAAACTAAAGTCTCAATATCTTTCTTGTTTCTTGTCATAATCTTTTGAAATTTTGAACATAGTCCTACATTATAAAGATCTACAGCATGATATATAAAAATTTCCATGAAAGCATGCGCATGCGCGCGTGCTGCAATCTGATTGGCTGAAACTTTAAATGGCTATATCTTCTTTGTTTTTTGACGAAATGCATTGAAATTTGAAACATAGTCATGCATTGGGATATCCTAAAATATGATATAGGAAAAAAATCATGAAATCACGCGCATGCACGTGTGCTGCAATCTGATTGGCTGAAACTTTATATGGCTATATCTCCTTTGTTTTTTTGACGAAATGTTTGGAATTTTAAAATATAGTCATTCATTTAGATACCCTTCAACACGATAAAGATAAAAATTTATGAAATCACGCGCATGTATGTGTGCTGCAATCTGATTGGCTGAAAATTCAAATGGCTATAACTTTTGTTTTTCAACGAAAGAGGATGGGATTTAGAACATATATAAATATAGGGGACTCCTAAAAGATAGTGTAGTCATTATGCACGTGCTTGCACGTGCGTGCACGCAAAATGAGTAAAATTAAAATTACATTCGAATGAGTGTATTTTTTAATACTTATGGATTAAATGCTTTGATATTAAATATTAAAATTTTAGATAGTGTAGACAAGATAATATGGTCGTTACGCAAATGAACACGCGTGCAATGCCTATTTTTAAATATATTTTGTATTTTTCTGGAAGACTTTCATTAAGTCTAAATTCCATAAAGTATTTCTTATTTAATAGAGATTGGGAATATGGCATCAAAAGGGAGGTGGGGAGCGTTTGGGGAACATCTGTATGGTCCCCGAAATTAGCACTTTTTATTCTTTTTTCTTCTTATTTCTTCTCCGGTACTTTTTTGTCCGGAAGTGTTCTCAGAAACTGTTCACCAAACTAAGTTAAAACCTTTTTAGGGTTAGTAGGCATGTTGTGTAGATGTGCCGAACGAAGGTCATTTTGCGCGCATTCGCATGCACGTGCGGGCGCGTGCAATGAGTAAACTGACTGATCTATTTAATATGGTTGTAACTTTTATATTTTTTGATAAAATGTTTTGAAACTCATTATATAAAGATATATAAATTGTGTAGATAAGATGACATGGTCAAATTTGCATGAACTCACGCGCATGCACGTGCGCTTTGCTCTGATTGGCTGAAACAGAAATCTTAATATCTTTTTTGTTTTATGATGAAATGCTTTGAAATTTATAAAATAGACATGTATTAGGATGTACTACAATATGATATATAAAATTTTTCATGAAATCACGCGCATGCACGTGCGCAGCAATCTGAAAATAACTATAACTCCCTTGGTTTTCAACCAAACAGCATGGGATTTAGAACATAGATAGACATAAAGGACTTCTACAAGATGGTATGGTCACCATTCACATGCATGCACGTGCGCTTTGCTCTGATTGGCTGAAATAAAAATCTCAATATATTTTCTGTTTTTTTACAAAATGCTTTGAAATTTAAAACATAGGCATACTTTAAGATGTCCTACAATAAGATATATAATAATTGTCATGAAAACACGCGCATGCACGTGCGCTGCAATCTGATTGGCTTAAACTTTAAATGGCTATAACTCCCTTGTTTTTCAACCAAACAGGATGGGATTAAGAACAGACATAATGGATTCCTTCAAGAAGGTATTGTCATCATGCACGTGCGTGCACGTGCATCTGAGTAAAATAGTGTAGAAAAGATGATATCGTCATTACGCTCATGCAATCACATGCGCACGCCTGCATTGCTTAAATTTGAAATACTTGGTATACTTTTGGAAAAACGTTGTTTACGTCTTAAATGCATAGATTTTGCCTTCTTTAATGAAACTTACAGGGAATATGGCACAAGAAGGGAGTTGGGGAGCGTTTGGGGAACATCTGTAACGGTTCCCGTTACAATTAGCACTAGTTGCAAGGTTGGTGTTATTCAAATTTTAGAAAACGACTAAGTATAGAGATTTAAAATCCCTCCCTCCCCTTAATCCCCCAAATATACATTGTTGAATAGATACTGCTGGTGTTTCTGTTATTTCTTTTCAGTGGAAAATACAAGGCAAGAGGTCATCTGTACCTACATATCCGGCACGGCTGTCATTTTGAAGATTGTCTGTGAACTTGCGAACTGAGCGGCATACATCAATTTAACTATCATATAATATTTGTTCATTATTGGACCGCTGCACCACCCAGGGTCAAAGTTGAATACCATGTAAATATTGTGACAGTGTAAACAAAACTATGTTTATTTGCTTCCTTGACTTCTGCACCTCCCAGAGTCATGGATGTGTGAATATTATTCTTGCATTGCAAGTTTTTATTATGTGACCTTGACCTCTGCATCTCCCAGGGTCAAGGTCACCTGATATGTTGTATGTTGATGTTGTACTGAAATGTTGTTGTTGTTGTTGAAATGAAATGTTGTTGTTGTTGCTGGGCCTACCCGTTGCTTTGGAGGCCCGAAATAATATTTTGTGTAATTCAGCCGTGCCCAATAGCGCCAAATAAATATAAAACCCATAAGAATTTTTGTTTCATTTATTGCGCCTGTCCAAGCTAGATGCACCTTTTTTCATAAAAAAAATATATATATATATACTTAGATCATTGGTATAATTTAATAGCCTGGAGCAAAGAAAAAGATTTTCAAGGAATTAATGCATTTTCACTATATAATCAAAAGCCCCCCCCCAAAGCAAATGGCAAAACCCCTGACACAGGGGACATAAAAATTCACAAATTTGGTTGAGGCGCCATTCTTGCTCATCATAACTATGTACTTTATGTTGTTTATTTAATACCCTGAAGCAGAGAATAAGATTTTTAAAGAGAAAATGCATTTTCACAATATAACCAATAGAGCCTAGCCTTAACCCCAGAACCCCTGACCCTAGGGCCATAAAATTCAAAATTTTGAAAGAGGCACTCTTGCTCATCATAACGATGTACTTAGTTAGTTTATTTGATACCCAGGAACAGACAAGAAGATTTTCAAAGAATTAATGCATTTTCACTGTATAATCAATAGAGCCCCGCCATAACACCAGAACCCCTGACCCTGGGGCCATAAAATTCACAATTTTGGAAGAGGCACTCTTGCTCATCATAACAATGTACTTATTTAGTTTATTTAATACACAGGAACAGAGAAGAAGATTTTCAAAGAATTAATGCCTTTTCACTATATAATCAATAGAGCCCCGCCCTAACACCAGAACCCCTGACCCTGGGGCCATGAAATTCACAATTTTGAAAGAGGCACTCTTGCTCATCATAACAATGTACTTAGTTTATTTAATACCCAGGAGCAGAAAAGAAGATTTTCAAAGAATTAATGCATTTTCACTATATAATCAATAGAGCCCCGCCCTAACACTAGAACCCCTGACCCTGGGGCCATGAAATTCACAATTTTGAAAGAGGCACTCTTGCTCATCATAACAATGTACTTAGTCTATTTAATACCCAGGAGCAGAAAAGAAGATTTTCAAAGAAATTATGCATTTTCACTATATAACTTATATAGCCTTGCCCTAGACCCAAGAACCCCTGACCCTGGGGCTATGAATTCACAATTTTGAAAGAGACACTCTTGCTCATCATAACTATGTTCTTAGATTGTTAATTTGATACCCAGGAGCAGAGAAGAAGATTTTCAAAAAATTAACGCATTTTCACTATATAATCAATAGAGCCCCGCCCTAGCACTAGAACCCCTGACCCTGGGGCCATGAATTTCACAATTTTGGTAGAGGACTCAATGCTGATTACAATCATACCAACAGTTTGTCTGCTTGATGTCTAGGAGTAAAGAAGAAGATTTTTAAAGATTGCATTAATTTTAGTGGTTTTGGCCCCACCTCCAAGGCCCCAGGGGGGACAGGGACCATGAAATTCACAATTTTTGTTCCCCTTCACCCATAGATGCTGTATGCCAAAATTGGTTGAAATTGGTTCAGTGGTTTTAGAGAAGAAGCTGAAAATGTTCAAATGTTAACACGACACACGACGCACGACGACGGACGAAAACGGATAGCAATAGGTCACCTGAGTTTACTCAGGTGACCTAAAAATCTGTATTTAATTTAAATAAGAAACCCTCTTCACTTCTGAGATTTTGAAGAATTTTGACGTTCTAATCTCGTATTTTGAAACTCAAGTTGGGGGGGGGGGGGGTTGGTTGGTTGGGTTGCTGTCCTATTAACTCCTTATGAGGACAATAAACTTTTTACTTGACAAGCCTCTCTGTTTTGACAAACTATATGAAGCTCTTGCATAAGCGTATATACTACAGTTTCTTCTGCCAATTACATTATATATTCTTATCAGTGATAGGAAAATCAATTATGCAAAAGTTTTGTTGAAATTAGCTTTAACACCTTGTGTATGGACCTATTGCATTAAAATTCAGAAAATCCACTTACCGGGTAAATGTATTCGATTAAATTTTTTAAAACCCTTTATATTGTTATCTGACATTTTTTGTTTTATGTGTGAACGAGATACAGACTGCACCACATTATTGAGTGACTATTTCGCTGCCATTTATCGAATTCAAATGTATACTTTAATTTACGATAATTGCTATTCCAGCGAGAAGGATCTAAACATAGTTTACGTTCATCACCTTATACCTAGTGTGTATTCCTAGAGAAGAAAGTACGTATTTGGGTATAGGATCCGGGTTTTTTTTTTTTTACAAAATATATCAATTTACATGCATAAGTATATATTTAATTTGGACGCCTTCCCCTGGATAAGGTGGGTATGAAAGTTAATCCTCTAGTGGTATGCTTTTTTGTAAGCTTAGAAAATTTGTCATCGGTAACATGCATTCAACCTCACGGTTATTACCATGTCCCGACACAATATATTGATTTCATCCACGAGATATTCACCTCAAGAAAGGAATGTCTGACTCCCCAGTGAATTGCTAGAACAGTTTATGTCATCATACCCCCCCCCTCCCCCGCTTGAAAAGAGGGAGGGTATATCGTGATCCGGATGTCCGTCTGTCTGTTCGTCTGTTATGCTTAGGGGGTATCCATCTCTCATCTTTTACCACGGACTGAAATTTAATGACACTTTCACAGAATCTTTGTTATATAGTGCCATTTTGCACCTCTTATATACTTTTTGATCTGACACTTATTTCGGGTCTCCCAAGTGCAAACGGATACTTTGTCATTGTTACCATATGGGAGGCGGCGGGGGTCTCATTTAGTGAGCTTATTGCTCACGGTTACTCTATTCTAATTTTTAAAAAGTGAATTTTAAACCTTGGCTCTTTGCCGCTTGTAACATTTTTTTATTTAAAATGTTACATGCACTCGACATGTATTTTTATCATAACAAATGTTGAAACATTATTAAAAAACAATTTACTAGACTAAACTCTTGTTAGTTGCAATTATGTTACATTATGGTAATATTAATAAGATGTTTTTGACAAACCAAGTTATTAAACTATAATATAATTATAAAATTTTTCATTTAACATTTATTTTACGATCGTTTCACGTCATTTTCATATATCAAATTTTGCAAATATTACACGTCGATTTTTATATATAAAATTTTGCAAATATAACAGAAGCTTTTGTTTGATAGAGCGCAAGAAGACTTCAATGAGGTCCATGTCATAAATAACAACGAGTATTACCGGTTGGAACCCGGGGTATTAAGAATCGCATGTCGATTGCCGTTTCTTGATGAGATTTAATTATTAATGGTATTGTGGCAAGGCTAGAATGTAAATAAACGAAATATCGATGGAATTTCTTACATTAACATTTCAAAATGAAGTTTGAATAAGCAATGGAGAGTTAACAGTTCATGATTGTAGAAAAGCTATCCTTAAATAATATTCACTAAAATTCAAAGAATACTTGATTTTAAAAACATTCTCATCCTTTTTTCCTGTGATAAGCTCAAACCCATGATATATGAGTAAAAAATTAATTTTAACTAACATGTTTTTTAATAGTAACAAAGTTAAAACAACAATCAATGCTCTTCTGACAAAACTATCCGTTTTGTTAATATCAGTTATGTTCTATACCAGATTTCTACTTATTATCATCATGAAACATAATGCATTGAAAAATGACACGGAAAATACAAAAGTCTTAACTAAACAAACCGATCCCGACCCAGCCTACAGCGTTCAAACATATGGAACGAATTGGACAGGCTTTCCCAAACCATTGAAGCCTAGAAGCAGCTTATATTTTACAGAATGAATGGTAGATTGGGCGATAAAAGACATTCCTGTTCTATTAAAAGAATTCGTAGTCCGTCAGATAGATCAACTTACGTTTTATGACGTAAGAAAAGGGATAGACGATTTAAAGGACTCAACATATTCGGTAACCCTTGCTGTTAAGAGATGAATGTAAAATAACATGCATTTGATCTTGTCTGCTGTTTATTATTGATAGAAAAAATAACACAAAATTTCTTTGGACAAAAAGTACTATACATTTTAAATGATGACTGTTTGTAATTTAATGCGTTGTAAGATTATTTTAAGTTCATTTTATTATATTAAATAAAGCAAGAGTGTGTAGTCAATTTTATATCGACAACCACCTTTCCAGGAGAAACAAGAGTGACATTGGAATCCATTTCAATCTCTTTCTATTTTAGGTGAAAAGTCAAGAAAACGACCAATGGCAAGATCATATGCAGAGATAAAGAACAGTATTCCAGATCAAAAATCCGTAAACAATACAAAATAGGAACAGAGCTAATAGGGACCTCCAAAACATCAGAGGTGGGATCAGATGCCATGGAGGAGTGAACATTCCCTGCCGACTGATCACTCCCGCCGTATGCCCCTTGTCATGATCGGGAAATGATGGAAAAATACGTCGTCAATTCAGTGACTGAGTGTATAAATAATGAATTAACAATTAGTATGAAAAACACCAGTCAGCAATTGACTCAATGATAAATTGTAATGACAAAGTCATTATATCGACCAAAGAACTTAAATATTGATGACTTTCATCGAGACTACTGATATTCTTGTTTCATCAACTTGTTTGTCAATGTTACCTTCATACGTAGAGCATGCCCTTGCGTTTCGAATCAACAGAGATATATAAACTCCGTATATGCAGGTGATTATAAGATGGTTTGAGGCCAATATAAGGTGTTTTTTTATTTCTGCTGCTAAGAGCGTATGAAGTGCAAATGCAACACATAGTTCTGTACATGTACATGTAAGCAATGTCATGATTCTTTTTTTATGTTTTGTTTTGTTTTTTTGTTTTTTGGGGTTTTTTTTTTTGTTATTTATAGAGTTGACCATCATTATTCTAACTCAAAGTCCATTTGAAGGGGCCGACTGGGAATTCCACTGTGCACTAGTAATCATAGTAAATCAAATAAAGCATATTTACTATTTGAAGTAGCTTTTGTGAACACAATTAATAAAAATATAAAATTAAGTGATTTTTAAAACGATTTTGAACTGAAAGGTAGAGTAACATCGTAATAGCGAGCACAGAGAGCTCATCACTGCGAGCTCTACAGACACCGCCTGGGCGAAGAGAAAATTCGTACTACTGCACATTCATTCGTTAGAATTTTTTGACGCAGTTATTTTGACCCACAATGCATCGCTTAGTAAACAACGCTAAAGCAACGTTCTCGCGAGAATAAGTTTCTAGTATGCCGGTTCCCAGAAACACGCGATAGCGCATGAGCAGTTATTTCCCTTGCCGTTGCTATGCAGAATGTAAACAAACCGCAATTTCCCACTCGCTTCAACAAAACGCATTAGGGTTAGGTTATATACTAGTAGTTTTTAAAATTTGGGTTGTTTTATAAATTCACTCTGAAATCTTTCTGACTTTGGGGTATAATTTAATATAATTTAATATAATATAATTTTTGCCTTTTGTGACCAAAAACTTACTTGAATCAGCCTAATGTCGAATCGTGCCGATATAGGCCTACATCGATCTCCATCACTTTGCCTTTGGGTTAGGCCTAGTTCATGAAATTTTTGCATACAAAGAACAGGAATTTTTTTTATTAACGAAAGTTCGGATGAATCAATCTAGGTCTAATGTCCAAACATGACCGACATTGAGTGCTAAGTTTAGGCAAGTTATTGTAAAAGTGACTTACCGTTTACTGCATCTCGACATCCTGACCTCCTATTTCCAAATTCAAAATATTTTCCCTATCAAATCGATGATGATGCATAATTCGATCCATCAAAGACTAGTAATTAGCTAACATTTGTTAAATCCATATATTTCTCACAAAAATCTCGCAATTTTAATAACATTGCACTTTGAGTCCTATCAGGCATTTCTTCATTACGTCAAAACACAAGTGACGCATCTCATGAATATTTAAGAGATTACGTCAAAAAATGATCATGTGACCAAATTCCTAAACAACGCAAGATAGAGTTTTACTTCCTAAACAAGTACGTTATTTTACGAAATCTTTTAATTCTCATTTAAAAAACTGTGTTTAAAATCCAGTTTTTTTAACCAAATTTTTCACAAGGAACACGAATTTGGGATCAAATTTGCAATTTGTGGCTTTTTTTTCTATACGTCTATATATTGTACACCGCCTTCGGCGGCACCTATTTTAGCGCCATATTTATGGGGACCGGTATACTAGAAGTGTTCCTAAGATCAAAAGTTAAACGAATAATAAACTTGATTTAATGAATTGTTGCAGAAAAAATAGTCAATAAAACGTTTATTCATTAAAATCAGCCCTGTTCAGGCTTCGGTTTCGTAAAGCAACATGCATACGACGTCATGTGACGTCAGAGTCTTAGACGAACTGAATGTCACGTGCGGTTTGACGAGCCCGATCTAAATGAAAACTGGATAAGTATCTGCGCTCGCCCTAACGGTCGCACCGTCAACATATTAGGCCTGTTGTGTTTTGACGTTTGGAAAATTAAAGTTCATAAAGATTGGATGATAAAAATGTTATAAAAGATAAAGTGTCGGGAAATTTGAGAATCTCTAAGCCATTAATTTTGATCATTTTTTGTAGAAATTCATTGTATCCGTAATAGTTTGTAATACTTCACAAAAACAGGGAAGTTTCACACGTTAATTTTGACATTTTGAGAGTTTGCTCCCGCTGGAAACAAGACGTTAGCATTTTGTTTCTTACATATAATTAATGAACAATATAGTATTATTCATCATATTATATTATTATTATAAATTATATAATTTGAGTAAACAGTCTATTGTTGTACTTGAATAATATGCAAAAAATTGACATTTTCCTGTATTTTCCATTAAAAATTTTTCCCCAATCTTGGCATGTGCATGTACAGTGGTTCAATGTAAGTAAAAAAATTGTATAAAAGTAAAGAATTTCCATATTGTAGTTTTCCTACAAAAAAGACCCCAATCGGTTTCACAATTACTATGAAACTATCCATTCAGTATTTGACCTAATGATAGGTTGTTTGCTAACAAGGTCATTGTATCGACCATCTATGAATGATATGCATCTCGACACGATGCCAAATTAAAGTAACATTTACGCTAATGATCGCAAAAGGTGTTCTGATACTAAGTATCAAATGCTTCCCCCATATCTACACTACATACGACGAAAGACAACAAATGCTTTCCATGGACATATTTTTCATCATGACCGTCAACACGACAACGCAAATTAAACGTGCCATCAGTGTTGTACATGCCATGTCGGGGTGTCGAATATAACACGCAGCCAATCCTCTTACTTCGATGACAATGCACAAGAAAGCTCTCGTGGTAGTTTTAAAACAGTTCTTTGACCAAAAAGGATTTCAGTACGGCAATGTCCGGCAGTCGGGCGTCATTTGGAAATTATTCTAGGATGTGACAGACGTTCTCATTAGTCCTCCGGCGAAACCGAAGGGGACTATAGGTTTGCTCTGTATTTGTTTGTTTAGTTGTTAGTCTGTCCCACATTGTTTTCCACACTTTTTCCCACAAACACAGAGATATTGAGCTGATTTTTTTGTTTGATGAGTTACATATAAAAGCCATTTCTTCCCGCTTCAAAGATTTTTTTTATGGAATTACGACCTTACTAATGTTTAAGAATCTTCCTTGATTTTTTAAAGGTTTGAATATATTGAATTGAGTTAATCAAGAAGTATTTCTAAATTTTAGAATATCTAAGGAAGTGTACATATGGAATTTCGGAATGAACTTTGGAAGTAATGAAGACTATTAATATATGAATAGATTGAAATAGAAAGTAAAATTTTTGAGCATTTGATTAAAGATAATGAAATAGAAAGTAAAATTTTTGAGCATTTGATTAAAGATAATAGTTCATTAGAGAAATTTGGCACACGGTGTAAGGAGTTCCAAAAAAAGTTTATTAAATTCAGATTTAATTACTTTTAAGTTCAACTTCAACGTGTGTTATAGCAGTGGGACCTGTTTCTCTTCTTTTATCTTAACATAAGATAGTTTTTTGTCTATCGAGGTTCCTAGTCAATGCATTACTGATCATAAAGGATCAATTTGCATGTGAAACAGCTGCATTTAAACTCACAATTGTAATTCAAAGATGGACAATAAATAATATCTCTGTACAGATATCTCCATTCACCAACTTTTGACAATCTCTGTATTTGTTGTGTACGAGCTAAGAGCAACATCAATAATGCTAAAAGATGGATGATCACGTTCCAATATATTGCCCCCGTCTTAGAACAGCTCGATAAATATGCCCTGTTTACAGACTATAACTATTCTTGGCAGTTTTATTATTCCAAATTGAGGCAATGCTTTCCTGAAATGAACATTTGTTTGCTACACGATTGCAAGATTTTGCAGTTTGGACACTCGAAACCATCAGTTAAGCTAGCATTCATTACAAACGACCTTACAGCACTAGCCAAAATAACCAAAATTGATCATCACTTTTGTTTATGGACAGTTATTGAATATGTGTTTCAGATCAGCAGGTCCAGTAATGGTTTTAGGTACACCACAATTTCATTTAATTCAAATCCACTTCCAAAGAAAATGAAACTAAGGGATGCGAGCACTTTTCACATAGAATTTTTTTCGACTGCAAAATTTGGGAAATAAGCTCGGTGGGATAGTTACTTCCTGTATTGCTAAATTTCCAAAAAGAAACAATGATATTTTTTATAGCTAGTTTTAAATCAAAAACCCTAATATAACACGATGATCAACTAAGTCTACATGGATGGTAGTTTTGGCTTCAACTTAAAATCATATTAATCAAAAACACCCTTCGTAACGAAATTTTCAAACTTCAAAATTAATTTTCATGTACCAAAAGTCATTCATTCCTATATCGAATTTCCTTAATTATTACTAAATAAGATTTCGTATTTTTTATCGTACAATCTTCATTTCGAGGGGACATTAAATCTCATTCGTCTGTCAGTCAGTCCGTCCGTCACAAAAACTTAAACCTTGGTCATATCTTTTGATTGATTGATTGTATACTGTTTAACGTCTTCTCCAGAATATTTCAATGATATGGAGACGTCACCATTGCCGGTGAAGGGCTGCAAATTTAGGCCTATGCTCGGCACTTACGGCCTTTGAGCAGGGAGGGATCTTTATCGTACCACACCTGCAGTGACACGGGGCCTCGGTTTATACGATCTCATCCGAAGGACCGCCCCATTTAGTCGCCTTTTACGACAAGCAACGGGGTACTGAGGACCTATTCTAACCCGGATCTTTTGAATGAGAAGAGATAGTGCTTTTATATTATACATGTATATTACTTGTGACAAGACCTTTCTAAATTCCATAATGATTTTTGACCCCGTGACCTTGAAGTTTAATCAACTTTTTAAAAAATAACGTTCACTTGGCGTTAATATTTTTACACTACATTATTAATATGTTCAATAAAATCCTTTTCGAAGAAAGAAAAAAAAAAGATCGATTTTTAGAGCTATGTATCGCAATCGTTCCATTTAATTTGGTTATGAAGTGTCCTAACTTTGTTCTTTACCATAGAAAAAATGCGCATGTTCTTGCATTGTTAAAATTGATGACTATTTAAAA
>NW_026922003.1:0-19379 GCF_032062105.1 Saccostrea cuccullata | reverse complement strand
AAAAGGTTGCTAGATTAATGTGCTAAACAATACGCATACTATGAATTTTTGTAAAACGGCCCCATTAAGGACTTGTAGGAGTGGCCCCTAAATATTTATATAAAGCATATCTCCTAAACGAAAAGAAATCTCTGAATAGGTGTAGAACAAAAAGTCTTTGAAATCACAAGACCTTTCGTTTGACATCAACAAAAAGGGGCCAACTCCTCAAATTAGGGGCTGAGAGGGGCCAGAAGTCTTTCATCTTAAACTCTTTCATGATCAATATTTTGTGATGCATTACAGAAGCAAAGATGTTCATATTAACGATTTGCAACAATATATGATAAAATTTTGATCATATGTTACGTAATTAAGGGTCACAAGGGGCCAGAATGTCAAATCTTTGACGCTTCATATCTCGAAAAGGGTGAATATTTTGATAAGCAATATTGAACAAAAAATGGCTAGATTAATGTGCTAAACAATATGCATACTTTGAATTTTTGTAAAACGGCCCCATTAAGGACTTGTATGAGTGGCCCCTAAATATTTATATTAAGCATATCTCCTAAAGGAAACGAAATCTCTGAATAGGTGTAGAACAAAAAGTCTTTGAAATCACAAGACCTTTCGTTTGACATCAAGAAAAAGGGGCCGTCTCATCAAATTAGGGGCTCAGAGGGGCCAGAAGTCTTCCACTCTTTAATGATCCATATTTTGTAATAAGTATACATTTTGAGAAGAAAAGATATTCATTTTAACGATATGCAACAATATGTTATAATATTTTGATCATATGTTATGTAATAAGGGATCGCCAGGGGCCAAAATGCTATATTTGTTATGCTTTACGTCTCGAAAAGGGGGAGTATTTTTATAAGCAATATTGAACAAAAATGTTCAGAATATTGGATAAAAAAACAGAAACTTTAAATTTAATGAAGAAAAACTTAATGTCATTCTCTTTTAACGAATATCTCAGTCAAAATCACATCTCATCTTATCTAGAAATTTAACGGAAGACCTACTCGTTGCTCGCAACGAGATCTCATCTAGTTAAGGTCTTCCGTCTTCACGGAAGACCTTATAGTTATTCTACTGTTTCTTATTATTATTATTATTATTCTTATTTTTTTTCCCAAAATTTTGTGCACGCGATTTCTCAGCAACTATTCGGCGGATTTCTATGAAATTTTCAGGAATTATGCGTAATAAGATGAACTTGATACATTTTTAAGGAAATTTGGAAATTTGCTTCTGGTGCCAAGTTATGGGCAATTTCCTGATTTTAAAATGCAATTTTGTCGCCCCTTTTTTTCGAAAATGGCTAAAGATATGACCTGGAGACTTATTGGAGACGATAGTTCGTGACTTTGTGGTTTGCAGAATCACCTTTTTGTGCGTCGTCAGTTCTTCCGGTTGTTACGAGATGCAAATTTAAAAAATCGTATTTTCTAACTTTTTTGTTTTTCAGTATTTTTCATTTATTTTTGGTTTGTTAATAGAAACCCTCCTGATAATGCTTACTATATAATTTGTTTGAATGTTGATCAATCTAAACTCTAGATATTAGCATTCAAAAATCTGAAGCGGGTCCAGAATGGCGGCTGTCTCTGTCAACGCCGACATTTTGCAATAGGGATTTATGGAGGCAGCCGAGCGTTTGCTTGAACGAAAGTAACATAAGGATAAATGAAATGCTTAGGAATACTTGGATAGTCACGTCGTAGTTACGTCGCAGTTCTGTGTCAAACTAACGTCTTCTATAATTGGTTTTGGCTAGTTCCCAAAGTTGAAAAAGAAAAGACTAAATGTGCAAATGAAATTCGATACCTAATATTTTTTGTGCACCACGGAAAATAGATCTCATCATATTTATAAGTAATACTTTCTCAAAAAAGAATATTTATTAATATTGTCAGTAGAAATCTTAACCACTGTTTTTCCTATGCACACTTGTGTCATATTAAACTAATAAATAAGACAAAAATAAGAAGACGATTTTTTTTAAAGATCGCTTCATGGAGTTTATTTTAGCATTCTTGTCTCAAAGACCTGATTAAAGTTATTGAGCATAAATGATATCTGATTCCTTGACCGTCGTAGGGCGAGCCATGTTTTTCGGCGAAACGTTTCAACCTTTTTCAATTAACTAATCGGGATAGTTCACTATGGGGATAAACAGGAAATTGAAAACAGTTAGAAATTCATAACCGTTTCACCGCTTTAGTGTTACAGGCATATATACAATATGGAATTTGTAAAATGTGTTAAATATACTTTCTAAACCTCGAATCTTAGGCTATAAGAACGTTCTTTTTTTTAATTTCATTGAAGCTATCACACCTATTTACTAGATCATTCCAAAGAAAAGGCGCGAAGATTAACTCGTGGCGTTTGGTGTTAAATTTTGAATAGTGACCCGCCTTTCATAATTTTAAAAGAGAATCACTTTTTCGTAAATATATATAAATAGATTTAGAGAAGAGGTCCCGATAGCGTAATATTTAGTGCCGTCGGAATTTCATGCTGGCGACATGGGTTCAATTCTCCTTGTGTGCAATTTTTTTTTTTTTTACTTTTTCAGCTCGATTTTACGTTTTCTTTCCGGAATCGGACGGAAGACCTCTCGTTGCTCGCAACGAGTTTCTCATCTAGTTATTATTATTTTTCTTCTTCCTGGGCACTTTTTTGTCCGCGAATGATCTCGTTAACTACACATCCGACTAAGGTGAAATGTTTTTAGGGTCAGTAGATATGTTATGTAGATTTGTGGAACGAAGGTCATTTTGCGCGCACGTGCTTGCAAGAGCGTGCACGTGCAACACGAGAAATTATCAATATAATGAATATAAGCGTAACTTTTTACATTTTTGATGAAATGCTTTAAAACTCATAATATAAGAATATAAAAGTAACATAGACGATATGACATAGTCAAAATAGCAAGATCTCACGCGCATGCACGTGCACTTCTCTCTGATTGGCTAAAACTAAAGTCTCAATATCTTTCTTGTTTTTTCACAAAATCCTTTGAAATTTTGAACTTTGCCATGCATTAGGATATTCTACAATATGATATATAGCAATTATCATAAAAACACGTGCATGCACGTGCGCTGCAATTTGATTGGCTCAAACTTTAAATAGCTATAACTCCCTTGGTTTTCAACCAAACATGATGGGATTTGGAACATAGATAGATATAATGGACTTCTACAAGAGGGTATAGTCACCATGCACATGCATACACGTGCGTGTACTTGGGCTGCAATCTGATTGGCTGAAACTTAAAACAGCTATAACTCCCTTGGTTTTCAACCAAACAGGATGGTATTTCGAACATAGATAGATATAATGGACTTCTACAAGAAGTTATAGTCACCATGCACATGCATACACGTGCGTGTACTTGGGCTGCAATCTGATTGGCTGAAACTTAAAACAGCTATAACTCCCTTGGTTTTCAACGAAACGGGGTGAGATTTAGAACATAGATAGATGTAATGGACTTCTACAAGAAAGTATAGTTACCATGCTCATGTATGCACGTGTGTGCACGTGAAATGAGTAAATTCAAAAATACACTTGTATGAGCGTATTTGTAATACTTTTGGATTAAATACTTTAGTATTAAGTATAATGAAATATACTAAATTGTGTAGACAAGAAGATATGGTCATTACGCACAGGCATTCACATGCGCACACGTGCAATGCTAAAATTTGAATGAACTTGGTACACTTCTGGGTAAACGTTGTTAAAGTCTAAAATGCATAGATTTTGTCTTATTTAATGAAGCTTACAGGAAATATGGCACCAAAAGGGAGTTGGGGAGCGTTTGGGGAACATCTGTAACGGTCCCCGTTACAATTAGCACTAGTTATTATTATTTTTCTTCCTGGGAAAATTTTGTCCGCGAGTGATCTTGTAAACTACACATTCGACTTAGGTGAAACCTTTTTAGGGTTAGTAGGCATGTTATGTAGATTTGCGGAATCAAGGTCATTTTGCGCGCACGTGCTTGCAAGAGCGCGCACGTGCAAAACTTGAAATGACCAATATATAATGGATATAACCGTAACTTTTCTATTTTTAGACGAAATGTTTTGAAACTTATAATGTAAGGATATATGAGTAGTATGCACAAGATGACATGGTCAAAATAGCAAGATCGCACGTGCAAGCACGTGCGCTTCGCTCTGATTGGCTGAAACTAAAGTCTCAATATCTTTCTTGTTTTTTGATAAAATCATTTGAAATTTTGAACATAGTCATACATAAGGGAGATCTACAGCCCGTAATAAAAGAAATATCATGAAAGCATTTGCATGCACGTGTGCTTGCAAGCGCTCGCACGTGCAACACGAGAAATTTCCAATATAATTGATACAGACGTAACTATTTAAATTATTGATGATATGCTTTAAAACTCATATTAGAAGTATATATTAGAAGCATAGACAAGATGACATGGTCAAAAAAGCAAGATCTCACGCGCATGCACGTGTGCTTCGCTCTGATTGGCTGAAACTAAAGTCTCAATATCTTTCTTGTTTTTTGACGAAATCCTTTGAAATTTTAAACATAGGCATGTATTAGGATATCCCACAATAAGATATATAGCAATTATCATGAAAACGCGTGCATGCACGTGTGCTGCAATCTGATTGGCTTATGCTTTAAATAGCTATAACTCCCTTGGTTTTCAACCAAACAGGATGGGATTTGGAACATGGATAGATATAATGGACTTCTACAAGATATGGTCAACATGCACATGCATACACGTGCATGTACGTGCGCTTCAATCTGATTGGCTGAAACTTTGAACAGCTATAACTCCCTTGGTTTTCAACCAAACGGGGTGGTATTTAGAACAGAGATAGATGTAATGGACTTCTACAAGAAAGTATGGTCGCCATGCTCATGTGAGCACGTGCGTGCACGTGAAATGAGTAAAATCAAAAATACACTTGAATTAGCGTATTTTTTTAATACTTTTGGATTAAATACTTTGATACTTAGTATATTAAAATCTATAGATTGTATAGACAAGATTATATGGTCATTACGCACGTGCATTCACATGCGCACGCGTGCAATGCTTAAATTTAAATGAAATTGGTACACTTCTGGGTAAACGTTGTTAAAGTCTCAAATGCATAGAGTTTGTCTTATTTAATGAAGCTTATAGGGAATATGGCACCAAAAGGGAGTTGGGGAGCGTTTGGGGAACATCTGTAACGGTCCCCGTTACAATTAGCACTAGTTAAGGTCTTCCGTCTTCAGCGGAAGACCTTTCTGTTATTCTTAGGTTTCTTTTCCACAGTTTTTATTATTTTTTTTCTTACATATTTTGTGCACGCGAGTTCTCGAAAACGCCTTGATCGATTTTCATGAAACTTTCAGGAATGATAGAACATCAAAAAATCTAGATATATATTTTTTTGTTTTGATGACGTCACTTCCGGTTCGGAGATTTCTGCGATTTTGTCATTTTTAGAGGGTCACTTTGTCCGGCAATCTTCTCAAAAATCATTGAAGATAGAAGTGTGATTTTTTTAGGGATGCTAGAGCAAACTTTGGAGAAGTGCCTTTTGTATATCACAACTACCGGAAGTACGAAGCGCCGACGCTCGCTATGGCCCGAAAATAGACCTATCGCGAATTTCAAAATTTTTAACATCTTTTCTACGATAGCTTTTTACCTGGAAATATTTTGTTAAAACATATAGAACAAAAGAAGTGTAGAATTCCAAGATCTTTCAAACGATATCTTGTAAAAAGGGCTGGCCCCTAAAATTAAGGGCCTAGAGGGGCCGAAAGTTTTTTCTTTATATCTCAAAACGTATCGAGAATTTGTAATACATCAAAGAAGCAAAGTTGTCCAAAATGTTAAGTTTAATCTTTTGGCGTATTCAAAATACGTCCGGCGTCGTCACTTCCGGCAAAACCGGAAGTGGTCGGAAAACGCGTATTTTTGCCGAGCTTGGGAAGTTTTTGGGTAACATATGTCTCTGGGAGCATAAAAATTAATTTTCCGTCCATCGTCGTCACTTCCGGTCAAACCGGAAGTAGCAAAAAATGGCTTATTTTTGCATTAATGAACATAGTTTTAGATGATTCAACCCATTTTTTGGCGTTATTTGTCATTTTTGTTAAAAATGAAAGCTACTTCCGGTAGAACAGGACGGAAGACCTACTCGTTGCTTTGCAACGAGCTTTGCTCTAGTTATTATTATTATTATTTTTCTTCTTCCTGGGAAAATTTTGTCCATGAATGATCTTGTAAACAACACATCTGACTTAGGTGAAACCTTTTTAGGGTCAGTAGGCATGTTATGTAGAGTTGCCAAACGAAGGTCATTTTGCGCGCACGTGCTTGCAAGAGCGCGCACGTGCAACACGTGAAATGACCAATATAATCGATATTGCCGTAACTTTTCTATTTTTTGATGAAAATTCTTAAAACTCATAATGTAAGGATATATTAGTAGTATAGACAAGATGACATGGTCAAAATAGCAAGATCTCACGCGCATGCACGTGCGCTTCGCTCTGATTGGCTGAAACTAAAGTCTCAATATCTTTCTTGTTTTAAGTCATAATCCTTTGAAATTTTGAACTTAGTCACACATTATAAAGGTCTACAGCCTAATATATAAGAATTTTCATGAAAGCACGTACATGCACATGTGCTGGAAAGAGCGCGCACGTGCAACATGTGAAATAACCAATTTTATTGATGATGCCATAACATTTCTATTTCTTGATGAATTTTTTTGAAACTCATAATGTAAGGATACATTAGTAGTATAGACAAGATGACATGGTCAAAATAGCAAGATCTCACGCACATGCACGTGCGCTTCGCTCTGATTGGCTGAAACTAAAGTCTCAATATCTTTCTTGTTTTTTGTCATAATCCTTTGAAATTTTGAACATAGTCCTACATTATGAAGATCTACAGCCTGATAAATAAAAATTTTCATGAAAGCATGCGCATGCGCGCGTGCTGCTATCTGATTGGCTGAAACTTTAAATGGCTATATCTCCCTTGTTTTTTGACGAAATGCTTTGAAATTTAAAGCATAGACATGCATTAGGATATCCTACAATATGATATAGAAAAAATTCATGAAATCATGTGCATGCACGTGTGCTGCAATCTGATTGGCTGAAACTTGAAATGGCTATAACTCCCTTGTTTTTCAACCAAACAGGATGAGATTTAGAACATAGATAGATATAAGGTACTCCTAAAAGAAGGTATGGCCATCATGCACGTGCACGCACGTGCGTGCATTTGGAACGGGTGAAATTGAAAATACACTTGAATGAGTGATTTTTGATACTTTTGGACTAAATGCTAAAATATAAAGTATATTTTAATATATAGAAAGTGTAGACAAGATTATATGATCATTATGCACGTGCATTCACATGGGCACGCGTTCAATGTTAAAATTTGAATATAATTGGTATCCTTTTGGGAAAACGTTGTTAAAGTCAAAAATGCACAGATGTTGTCTTATTTAATAAGGCTTACAGGGAATATGGCACCAAAAGGGAGTGTGGGAGCGTTTGGGGAACATCTGTAACGGTTCCCGTTACAATTAGCACTAGTTTGTATATTGTTTTATTGACTCTCGATTTTGAATACTGTTCGTTATCTTCATTATTTCATTCAATCAGCCAAGAAAAATGACAAAAATGGTAAAATGATTCTAAAGGGAAAAAACAAATAAATAAATCGACAAGTCTGAATCACACGCCCGTTTAAAATTTTAATTCCATCCCTAATTAATTATGTCGGATACTTAATATCGAAAGTTGAACTTCCGGGGGCGGATCATCGGAGAAGATAACACAACTCTTACACTGGAAATAGGCTGTGGTATGTAATGTGCTGTTGTTATATACTTAAAATATAGGAGTATCAATATTTTTTTTCGAAAATTTAGGCATCTGTAAAGTACTATTTACAATTAAAAAAAAATTAGCCATAGCTATTTTGTAAGTTCCCAAAAGACTAACATTATTTTACATTATTTAACAAAGGAGAGAGATGGCTTCTTCGTCTACCTGGGCACAGGATGTGATCACTTGTGATCTTTGTGACAAACCCACCCACCAATTCTGCAACAACTGCAATGTCACTGTGTGTGTAGATTGCATTGATAAACATGTAGAAAGTCTGAAGTCCCAAATGCATGACATTGTTCCTTTTAAAGAGAGAAAAAAACGGCTCGTATTCTCTGCATGTGCTTCTCATGCAAACCAAAAAGGTCTGAGACACTGTCAACAATGTGATATCCCTATCTGCTTCAAGTGTGCCATAGGTCCCCACAGCGGCCATACTATCAAAGACATGAGAGATATTGTACAGCAGATAAAAGAAGAAATCAACAGAGAAACTCGGTTAATTGTCTTTTTAACTTCAAGAATTGAATCAAATGGCGCAAAAATTGATCAAAAGATATCTGACATGACGGGAGAATTTGAAGAAATGGAGAAAAAGGGGGAAAATCTGAGAAGAATCTGGCATGAAGAAGTAGACACCATTTTCAATGTGCTACAATCAACCATTAGAACAACGAAAGAGAAAGGAATCTCAGCTCTCAGATCACATCAGTCCAGGCTTCAGGATAAAGGGACAAAATTAACACTTATAACGCAAAGAAACAAAGAAATTCTTGAATCTAATAAAGTTTCTGATGTTACAGGTTACAAACAAAAAGTGAAGAAAATAGTTTTTCCTATGGATTTTGATGTAAAGATTCCTTCTTTGAAAACCAAAGCATGCCCGGGGAGTGAACTCAACATAGAATTAGGAGAGTACAAGGCCACACTGACTCAGACATCGATATCAACTCTGACAGAGGAAAACCCCATTTTAATTGAGAGAAAATCCCTGGACACAGCTAAAGTTGTTGCTTGTATTTCTTCTGGAATAAAACCCTTAGGTCCAATCATCTGTATTGGAACCCATGAAGCTTGGGTTCGTGGTCAAGACAAATTCATAAGACGCATTGACCTACATGGATTTCTGAAAAGCAGGATTTCCACCCAATGTAAATTATATCCAAATGATATTTCAGTGACAAAACATGGAGAACTGATATACAGCGATTATGACAGCAGAACAGTAAACATAGTAACAAAGGGTATGATAGAGACACTGATCACTCTACCTAGGGGATGGTACCCAGGTGGACTATGCTGTTCCAGATCAGGGGACATTCTAGTTAGTATGGGAAATCTTGATAAAAGTCACAACAAAATAGTCCGCTATCAGGGACGAGCAGCAGCACAAGAAATACATAAAGATAAACACAATCAACCTTATTTCAGAATTGGCAAATATGGTGTTTATGTGGAGGAAAATAACAATGGAGACATCTGTGCCTCTGATATGAATGCCAAGAAGGTAATGGTGATGGACAAGACAGGAAAAGTCCGATTCCGTTACGATGGTACACCAGCCAGGAGGATAAAGCCATTCTTTCCTGCGTGCATTGCTACAGATTCACTAAGCCAGATCATTGTAACTGATGTTAATAATGATTGCCTTCATTTATTAGATCAGAATGGACAGTTTCTAAGATGTGTTGATAATTGTGGACTTCTGAGTCCTGTAGGACTGAGTGTGGACAGCGAGGGGAGGTTGTGGGTAGGGTGTCAAGAATCAGGTGTTATCAAAGTCATCCAGTACTTGGAGTAAAAGAAACATCCACATCAATATAAGTATATGCGTTGTTACCTTTCAACGAAGATTGATGAATAAAGTATGTGAATTGTCTACAGGTTTCAACGAAAAAGGAGCTAATCAATCAGTCTACTTAAAAAAAACGAAGGACATATTGTTTTAAAATTTAGGAAATTAAATCGACTTTTATTGATTTCCAATTGGAAATTCCCAGGTCTACGAGCATATGGAAAAATCAAAAAATGTCCAAAACTTTAAATAATCTAGCCAAAATTCTTTCAGGACTCTCAACTTTTTTTAACATTAAAATTGAAGCTCCATTTTTACCTTGAAATGTCTACCGCAGAAGAAGTGACTCAGCAGCCGAATGAAAGTAACTGCTGTCAACAACTTCTGTTGGTACATTATCTGCCTTGCACGATAGGTACACGTTTATACTTTGCAGAACATAAAATCCATGTTCATAAATGAAACGGCTTTGAGTGTCGAGTATTGGTCAAAAGTTTAGGCTTAGCAGTTCTCCATTGACAAATTGTGGCATCTCTTTATTGTTTAAAAATTCTCAAGAGGGACAACAAAAAATACTGTCGCAGTGTTTATGATTATTAAATGACACGACCTATTTTAACTTAAGGAGTTGATACTAGTTAATTTAAATTCTTTTTAAGATATTAAATGCACTTAGTTATTGTTTGATACATAATAAAACATATTTTAATGAGATACAATGTAAATAAACTTTAATTATACATTTAATAAATTGGTAGTATTATACAAGAGACAAAATCGCTAACAGACAAGGAAATTTAATATATTTTCTCCAAAATTTGTTTATGATGTATAAGTATTTGATTGTAATTATATGTAATTGCTACTATACTGTGTAACTAATATGTTAACTGAAAAGTAACAATTCAAAAAATGGTAATCTCATGCATAGTTTTTTTGAGGGAATTTATTTTCTCTTTGTTTGCGTCCTTATGTTTGAACTAATACAAACGTGGGAAAACTTGCACCGTATACACAGTATATGGTTTCTGTAGGGAGAAAAATTTATAACTAAGACTTATTCATGCTGTAGAGGAAAAAATATATATCAAAATTATTCTTTGGCATCTGATCCTACCTCTAATGTTTTAGAGGTCTTTGTCTGCTCTCGATTTGTATTGGTTCAATGAACTTTGAGGTTTTTGTTATTTTGATATGAAAAGACTTAAACTTTTCGTAAACTTTCCTTATCTATATAGTGAATAAATCTACAATTATTGCTTGGCTATGGTGATGGTGTTCTGATTGAAATACAAGGATATGCTATTGACAAATAAGTTGCTTAAACAGGGATATCATCAGTCTCGTTTAACGTCAACATTTTGCAAATTCTACAGTCGATATGCTAATCATGTCAGCATATGAAACATATAGAGTATTCAAGATCAAAAGTCCATAAAACAATACAAAGTGGAGCAGAGCAAACATGGACCTCCGAAACATCAGAGGTGGGATCAGGTGTCATGGAGGAGTGAGCATCCCCTGCCGACCGGTCACACCCGCCGTGTGCTCCTTGTCATAATCAGGAAATAACGGAAAAACCCGTTGTTAATTCTGTGTATAACAAATGGACTAACAATTGGTATGAAAAACATCAATCAATATTTGAACTTGTTTGTCAATAATTTTCCTCGTTCATAAAAAAAATGTTTATACGCAGATCATTCTCTTGCGTATCGAATCAACTGAGGCATATTGCTGCATTAAGTTATTAAAGTTGACAATACCAAAGTTAAAGTCATATATACGATGTATAATTAAGTCAAGCTATGACAGGCGTTTTTCGTGCGATATGTTAGGACATAATTTGCACATTGAATTTGCTTTGGATTTTCCCTTTACCAGTTCACGACAAGGAGCACGTGACAGGGATGATCGGTCGACAGAGGATGGTTACTTCTTCATGGCACCTGATCCCACCTTTGATGTTCTAGAGGCCCGTGTTTGCTCTGCTCTAGATCTGTATTGTTTTAATGGACTTTTGAGTCTGATTACTGTTCCAGTATTTTTATTATTCCACAAAACTGAGGAAATCTCTACATGGAGTTGGGTAAGACATGACATGGACACTGAGACACAGACTAACTACAAGGCCATAAGATAAAGTCAATTGCCGTATATTATTTGATTGTAAACTGCGAGACTGTTGCAACCTCTATTGAAATAACAAACACTATTGAAATAATTTCAGTAATGCTTGAAAGTGCATTTCAATAACAAACGTAGGTTGCAACCACTATTGAAATACGACCACTATCGAAATATATATTTCAATTGTTTCTGGGAGTACATTTTAGTAACAATCATAGGTTGCAACCACTATTGATAAACGAGCACCATTGAAATAAATATTTCATTGTTGAGCCCCTTTCAATACCAAACACAGGTTGCAACCACTATTGAAATAATGATTATTTTTGAAATGAAGATTTCAATAGTTTTTAAAATATTGATTTCAAAGCTGATTGAAATATTAATTTCAATAGTGCTTTAAACATTGATTCCAAACAATATTAAAATGGTTTTAATAGTTGCTGAGAATGATTTCCATACCAAAACCACATTGAAAGCTGTATAGAAGTATCCAAACTATTAACAAATACAAAGATGGATTACAAATTCTGTTTTCTAACACATTAAACCAATTTACCGAGTTTTTAAACTAATTTAAGGGTCTTATATTAAAACATTGCATTGGAAAAATGGCATTTTATATATGCTCAGTCTGGTCTTTTAAATGCAAATGTTCTATTCAAAATATTTAGAACAACGAGTAAAGTTAGAAATTTTATCTGGTGTATACAGTATATATGTATAAAGAGAATGGCAAATTAATTTCCGAAACAAACCTGCATGGAGATTGGGAAAAACAATCGAGTTCACAAGCCAAATTACTGGATATGTAACCGGTATTTTGGGCTTTTTGGAATATTTAAAGATGATGATAAAGCTATGCAGGTGGAGGGATGAGATGCCGCGTAGGCAGCATTATTTTGTCGACCGGTTTCGCATAATTTACACTTCGGATGTTTTGCGTTCCGGCGGGTAAACTGTGTCATGCCCTTTCTGTAGTATTTTTAAAAATAAATGAATAAGTAGTCTCAGTGTCCTATTTACTAACCTAATAATACTCTTTCTGATACATATGTGTACACCATACTAAATTGTCGCAGTTTTAGGCATTATCAGGTGTTAATCTTTCGCTTTTTGAGAATGCATGCAGACCTGGTAAACAGGTGAAGGTCGAGTGTAGGAGATGAACAAGACTAGGATTACATTAACCTAATATATAAAGAAACGCATTGTTAGATTAATTAATTTTTATTTTATAATTTGATGTAAGTAAAGAACAAATTTTGATAGGCTAATCATATAATTTCAGGTACGAATTCTCTGTTTAAATGATATTACACCTGTTGAAATTTCCTTGAAGTTTCACATTCGTTGCTTCCGTTCCTCGTAATGAGATATTTCTTTTTAATGTAATGGCAGGATGATATAGTTTATAATACATTGCCATAGAATAGAAACAGTGAAATTATTTTTCTTGTAGAGCCTCACTGTATTTAGCTACAGAACTGTAGCTCTCGAAAAATATATATTGAAAAACTGGAAAGCTACTATGCAATGCGTTTTTGCACAAAAAAGAGTGCTCGATTTTGTATTAATTTCTCCAAATTCTTATCTCAATTGAAAAAAGTATATTTTTTTATTTCCTACTCAATAAAGTACTCTGGTAGTTAAACCGACTTATCTTGGAAACCAAAATATAGTATAAACAGTATAAATAGGCGAAATTCTCAAAGATCTAAATTTCAGGGCCAGGTGGGCTATTAAAAACAGAATTAGTTAGGAAAATACGGTAATTAATATTCTGAGATGACAGTTTAAAAAACATGGAAAGATAAATCAATAATTATTATATCATACACGGTTGGTAGCGTCATATCCAATCACGAAAAGGTATCCATAACACTTTTTTACCCATATTATTCAAATTTGGTATTTAAACATGTGTACCAAATTTGGATATTATATGACTTCAACTAAAAAATTAGGAAAAAATCTTCAAACTTTTTTCATTATCCCAGAGACTCATATATCACAATAAGAAGGAGGGTAAATGTCGTCATCGATGAAGATGAAATGATTTTCTTTTGTCTATATTTATAAAAACAATATACGACGAATTTTATCGTTCAATTAAAGGTCATTGTCTGACTATTAATTTTTCATTCGTATTTTTCTAAATTGCTCATAGTCTTTCTTTTAAATTACTAATTTTTTCTCTTCCTGATACATAAAAGCTGGAGGTAAGCGATGATTCCAGATACATGTATACATTTCACAAATGTATAATAAAGAAAAATAAATTTACCGATATGTTATGGATAATAATAATAATAATAATAATAATAATAATAATAATAACTTTTATTTATCAAGGATTACACAATTAGCATAAAGCTAGTTTGCATTGTGAACCTATTTACTATCATATTATAGGCATATAAACTTAGCATCCAAATATAAATACATCACTTGACATACATGAATTAAGAATCATATTCATAATCAATACACTCATATCTTGACACTCACAATAAATTAAAAAGGAAACCAATTAACTAGAATTCCAAACATTTTGTAAAAGTTTCTTCCATAGAACTGCAGATAACAACCTTAAGTAACGTATTTAAAGGCATAAAATAGCTAACACTCTCTTTCTTAAACTGTTCTTTGAAATAAAATATACAGAAGCATCCCAAGATAGGGTATATTTTCATATGTCTATTGGCACCATGCCATCTGAAATATCATATTTCTGATGTACTTTTGATCTGCAGATTTAAAGTTATTTTAATGAATTCTATATGGAATGCATGGCATTGTACTAACAACTTCAGAGGTACGTTGAGCCTCATTGTTAATATGTCAGTTCATATCTGAAGGTTTTTCAATATGATCAGCTTTTATGAATGTTTGTTATGAGAGAAGATGGATTTAACCCTGCAATTGTTCCTCCTTATGTGGTAGTGAACATTTGACCTGCACAGACATCCTACAAGACCGCGGGAAAAGTGTAAAATTCTGCAAAGAGAGCAATCTATATTTCGTATTTCTTGAACAAAAAGCAATTGCGAATCCTTGTCAGACCTAACATTTCACTATTTATCTTTTTTAAATTAACTGAAATAAAGTCTGTACAATAATATAATGATTCGAATGAGAGAAGCATTTTGTATGTTTTGAAGTGGGTATTCCCTTAATGATTGCTGATAGGAATATAGAGCAGCTTGGGGATCTCCTGCGATTTCTTGACATACCCCTAGTATCTGCCATGATACTTGGAGTAATGTGTGCGGTAAAAATCTATAGTCAGAATACATAAGAGCCTGTAAATCAGATAAAGCTATTCTTGTTTTTTCTGAGTTTATATAACTGTAGCACAAGCATTCAAGTGCACGTAGCAGAACCAATGTTGGAATAAATAATATGTATCCCCCGGTTTGCATTATACACAGTTGTTCTAACATTAATTCTTTGATATAAAAGATGTCATTATTAAGTGGTATGAAATGTAACATTGCATGTCTTATCTTTGAAGCCCAGGACCTACACATTACATCCTCAGGACAGTTAGCTGCATATGTATGAACTGTTGAATGCATCTGATATGTCAGTGTTAATTTTTCCTTTATCAATTTTATAATAGACAAAGCTTCTTTATATCTAAGTGTCTTGCACTGATACATTGCAAAAAACAACATATCAGAAATAAAACCAAACTTAACGGCTAGCTTTAGCATGTGGCAAGACATTTTGTCAGCAATATACTTCCGTTTATTTACACATATGTCTGTGTACATGCTGTGTACTATAAAAGCAATTCTTTGCAGTATCATGGATGTTGATATTTGCAAGCTGACAACTTGGTATTCTGTTGGTTGTGAACATATCAGCAATTCAATGGAGTGCAAGACCTTAACACTATCTCTTAGGCTAGCTAGTTGACCAAAACATATATAATTCATAACTTCAAGAAATACTTCTATATCCAAACTATACTCTGACATCGAGTACACTTCATCTAAACATATGTGGATTGTTGGATTACAAAGGACATTGGTAACGTATGATCTGATACTAGGGCTCAGCAAGAGGCATGATATACCCATCTCGTATAATGTATACAGGCGTAAAAATAAAATCGTTTGTGCCTCACCATAAATCTTAGTCAAAAACATGTTGTTTTGTGGAATGAAAAAGTTAGGACAAACTCCGTCATACACCCAATTAAGAATGTGTTTAAAACAGATCCAGAACCCATCCAGGAAATTTTGTGGACACCAGTTCGGCATTATGTTTCGCTGAAGTGCCCAAAATACAGCAGTTTTCATGTGATAGGAACACAATAACTTTTCCTCAGCACTTATGCCGTAGTTAAATACTTCTTTCAAATACAACTTTAATAAAGCATAAGTTAAAAATTGGCAGTGGTTCATAGAGTACACAAGTTTTTGTTCTGCCTGTGAAAAAGAAATTCTCCATTCATTGTCTTCATGATTACCTAGTTTGTGTCCTATTGGTACAAAGTGACATCCATGTTTTATTATATCACGAATTACCTGAGGATGGGGCCATGAATGACATTTTTCTATCCACGAGGAGGCTGATTTAGGCCAAAAGTCACTGACAAAACAGTGTGCATGATCAATTTCTAGTCCTAGGACTTTCCGATTTATACAGGGTCCATGCATTACACAGTCTGACATTTGATTCGTTAACATAATGATTCTGTAAAACGAGCTAGATATATAAAGCTTGTCATTTATTTTGACGCACGAAATCTGAATACGTAGGTCTGCTCTTGGTGTTAACAACAGCAATAGAGTAAATCCTGGAGGGCTTTCGGTGGTATCTGTTAGAACAAGATTTTGACTGGGCATATTGTAAAATCTAGTCTGAGACAAGTCCCAAATCACTCGATCAGTTTTGTACCAGAACATCATATCCATATCAGATCCCATCATTCTGATCCCTTCTCTATAACTTCCACTAAATATAATTTTAACCGGACCTAAATTCTGTAACATTAAATCTCTGAAGTCTGTCATATCTCTTCTCATAGCCACCCTTTGCGAAGTTCCAATTAAACGGCACATCCCCATAAACACGGACTCTGAGAGGTGTCGAAGGCCTGATTCACTGCCAAACACAAATATTTTGCTTATTATTAATGAAATTAGTTACATTTTAAAGTCACATATAAGTACTGAATTCACCAAATTTTTACGTCACACGTGCATTTTATTCAATCATGTGTAACAGTTGAAACCCTAGACCTCTTGTAGGGGACTCCAGAGGTTCTGGATCAATGCAGAATGTGTAATTGTATTAGATTTAAAAATAAGTATTTTTTCTTTAAATTGTTTCACACATACATACAACAGAATTCTTTGTGCAGCAATGCACTGTGCACCATCAGAGGTATATTGAAGTAGAAACATGTTCATAAGTACATGCGAAATGAATGTCCCGCCCATGGTTTATAAATAAATCAACATGAAAATTTGTATTAATTAGTGTATAAGGATTAATGATGATAATGAATAGTTTTTTTCAAACTGAGTTTTATACACATTTTGAATAATAAAGTCAAAGGTCATTGGAAAGTCAAGGTTAAAAAATGAACACAGTTGAAAATTCTAAAAAAAAAATTAAAGAAAGAAAGAAAACAACAACAACAATTTTGTATCAGTACATTCTAAAAATATTTCTAACAGTTTCTTTGAAATACAAATTTAAGAAAAGTGTGGTAAATGAAAAAGTCTTATCTTTATAATTGCAGTTCTAGAGCACTCAAAAAAACGAATCAGAATACGATATTCGATAAAGATGTCTTAAGAAAAGTTTCGTAGAATTTTCTTATACAAACAGTTGAGGAAAGGAAGTTCAAGGTATAAGTGAATACCAAGGTCAAAATTATTGATACAATATTGATACAATAAATAGTTCGCATCAATATGTATATGGAGCTTAGTAAATTTATACTGAATAGTTTGTTTTTTAAACATCGATCTATTTTATCTGTAAAAGAACATTTATGAGGGAAACAGGAATAACCTCAGATTGTTGATCTGTTGTTTTATGTTTCAAACAACTTTATGAGACAAGAAATGAAACAAATGGACATAAAAATATGCTCCTTGTCATGATCTGGAAATAACGGAAAAATCCGTCGTCAAATCAGTTCTATCAATAATTGACTAACAAACGGTATGAAAAACGTCACTCAGCATTCGACTCAATGATAAGTTGCATTTACCGACAAGGTCATTGTATCGGCCATAAAACTTACGAAATGATGACTTTAAATAAGACTCCTGAAATTCTTGCTTCATTAACTTGTTTGTCAATAATTTACCTCGTTTTATAAATTGTTCGTACGTAGAGCATGCTCTAACGTATCGAATCAATTGAGATATAAATAAACATGCCGGTGATGAAGGTATATTGCTGCACAAGTATGGGAAGTTGACGATAGAAAAGTTAAAGTCATCACGTTTATCATAGAGCTTGGTTGTTATCATAAACGTCTTTTTCAAGTATAATGTCCAAATATGAAACATATTTGTCAGACTCAGTGCCAGTGTTATCTTTTATTTCGAAATCACCAGTACATGTATATATCAAATCGACATAAGAGTAGAAATCACCATTATTAACTCAAAATACGTCGTCAAAATAGCTAAATGTCGAGTAGAAAGGCACAAGAAGGTTTTTCTTCTTTTCACGAATAAGATTTTGCACAAATTCTGTGTCATATGAATACAAAAATAGCTCTGCTAATAACGGGGTGCATGGGAACTCTACTAGGTTGTTGGAAGACCTGATCTTCTAAAACGACATACATATTGTCAATGTAATGAATGTAAATTAACAAAATCAGTTGTCTATTACATTGCTTTATCAGTAAAATCAAAGAGTGTAAATGTTGTGGGATGGTCCGCGGAACAGCCCAACCTACATGTAGCTATAAAAACGGACATTTATCAGTTGTTACTGTTATAATACACACTGTTAAGAATGCGTAAGACGACACATCGATATGGTCAAAATAAGTATTAGATTCGACAGTGAAATGTTCATTTCAACTGTACAGATTTGACATGTGTTAATTTCTCATATGATAATTTATTGATGACGTAATTAGTGATTTATTGGAGTATAATGTATGCTGCATTTCTTTGATCTCGACAATAACTGTATCAGAATTTCCTCATGTCAGGTAAAGCCAGGTTATCAAATGAATATGCAATTTGTTTTTGTTTGTTCTTTGTGTAAAATGTGAAAACAAAAATCTGAAAAACAGGATGATTGGTATTTATCATAACACTATGATATTTGGAAAAATTGATGTCAAACATTTTGGCCAGAGAAGGTAAGCCCACTGTCCCCTGTAGTAGGAGCCACATCTTAATAAACAGTCCAAAGATATCAGTGAAATGATAAGGCATTTGTTTCAGTATCTGAGACTATCCTTTTTTGTGTCAATTTCTAAATCTAAAAACCCTTGAAATGTGTGGGTCCATGGGCTTTATCAGGGTTTATGGAAATACCAAGTTCACAACAT
>NW_026922002.1:0-19437 GCF_032062105.1 Saccostrea cuccullata | reverse complement strand
CCCCAGGGGCTGCACTCCCTTGACCCACCTATCCCCCTCCAAACCTGCACTCCCTTGAACCACCTACCCCCCTCAGCCCCAAAAGTGCACTCAGTTGAACCCCCCATCCAGACCGTTTATACTACTAATATCTTAGGGTGTTTAGCATGTAAGTGCACCGCTTTAAGGATGATTCAGTTGCTTAGCTGCTATTAGACTGTCACGAGCACCGGTTTCTCATCATGTTCATACGATTGAAATTGTTTGTTTTCATATTTTCTAAGATTGTTTTAGGTCAATTTAACACTTCTTGCTCAACCTGGTATGACGCGAAAATTTGACATCATACGAACATCAAGGTCACTTCCGGTTTGGTTAAATTTTGTCCAAAACTTTCAAATTGTGACTAATTGGCGATGAAAAATGACGCACAGCCTATAGAAAAATGTTTTTAAATGAGTTTTGAAACTGGTTGTCAATTTTTAAAAGTGATATCAAGGACAATTAAACACTTAAATAAAAGTGAGTAAAACGTGGTGCAAGGATGTTCCAGATACCGATATTCCAACGGCTCTCCCTTCTATCTCAATGGTCATTTTGCCAATGTTTTGTGTTTTTTAGTGAAACCAGTTTTTAAATGTTGATAATGATCACAAAAAGATGGTAATTACATAAAACACGTGCCGCAAAGTACGGATTTATTGTTTTTAAGCTTCGTCACGGAACAGTGGTTTTCATCGGAGATATTTTATTTTCTTTCTACAGTTGTTGAGAAGACTAATTTGTTGTAATAATTTGAAAATTTCATACCATTCTATAAAGTAGTTTTTAAATAAATGTATTTATTAAAGTGAACACTTAGAAGTTTTGTTAAGTGTATACATGAATCTGAATTCGCAATAGATAATATCGGAAAAGAAATGCTTCATTATAAAGTCGCATTTTGTTGATGTTATGCACCTATTGGGGTATGCAAAACAATGAAAAAGAAATGAATTTCTTGTTCAACCAATGAATAAAGAGTTTGAGACTCAGTTGAACGAAGCTCCAATTTACAATGTAGAACAATCAACCGCGCTTTTCAATACTGCTCCTTATGTTCATGTAGCAGTATTCGTTCAGTGAGATAAATTCACACTGGAACTTATCTTTACAGGTGTCAGTAACGTTAGTCACTCTATTTGACACTTGATTATACTGGAAAGGACTCTCTGAAGTCTTATATAGTTTACAAACTTGCCGCCTGTTAACATTGACTGTACATTTGCATAATATAAAGCAGAGAACAAAAATTGTTTTATCTACGTTGTTCAAAGGGCCATAATTTGAGTTATCGAACTTTGTAACATACTAACATTATGCAAATTTCACAACTTACAATCAATCACGAGGGGGAAAATGTATATATAGGCTGTCTTTGGAGGGTGGATGGTGGGGGAATATTTGCAATGCATTGAGAAGAGATAGCCTTGGACGATACTGCACTCTGCTGCAGCACAATGCAACACATTGCTATCTCTTGCAAATTGTCCAATCCAAATAAACTAAGTCAATTTCTTTCGTAATTTAATTCAAAATATGACTGAAAATCCACACTACATGTATATCTAATTCGTGTTCTGACTTTGAAAAAAAACCCAGACTTGGTGAAATTGTTTTGTGTTTTTTTTTATTCACATATTCTAAAATATTTGTTCTCTTTGATAGGAATCAAAATTAAATATCTATGATTGTGTCGAAAGACTTTTAAACAAAGTCACGTATTGATGATTTTTCATCAACTGACAAGTTTGGGAATGCGCAAATCATCCAGAAGAAAGAAAAATTTATATTTGACTTATGAGTGGATTTTTGTTTTATTAGCAAAAGAATTAATCATGTTTATCTTAATAAGAATCTAAGGACCTCTCTACATCCGTGCAAAAATAATATTTTTGGGACTTTATGTTGAATAAAGGTGCAAATATTAAGCTTATCTAATTAATTTCCAATCTATGGTATGTGCCATTTTACCCCCAGGAAAAATCTGCAAACACAACACAGTAGCAGTGACCAGAAATCACTGGTTCAGTAAAAGAAATTCTTTTACTTCCATTGAGAAAATACATGTAAATAATGTGTTCAATTTATTTATCTTGGCCTTCTAAAATGTTAAGAATATTTATATTGATTTCAAATTTAGTATTATACTGTAAATTTCTACTTACTAGTATTGGAATTTAGATCTAAGGGAAGACCACTCTGAGTGCAGACAAATACCATAAAATCAGAGTGTGCAGTGTAGAGAGGGATCTTAATGACACTTGTTGCACTGGACTAGAATGCAATGTCAACCAAAATAAATTAAGTCCAATTCCATTTAAATATTATTGACAAAATCAACATTATTTTCATTTCATGTTCTGAAAAAAAAATAAATAAAAAAAAAGAAGAAGACTGGATAGAATTAAAATTAACAATCAAAATTATATTGAAGGAATTTTCGATAAAGTTACGTATTACTATTTTTTTTATCAAACATCTAGTTTGGGTATGCAAAACCTATACAGAAGAAAAAAGTCATCACTCGTCTTTGACTGGTTAGTAAATGTCTTTATTTACATGAGAATTACTACTGTAACAGGTTATCTTAATAAGAATTGCACTTTACGAGAATGCAATATCAGTCACAAAAATTAAATTTATAATTTTGTTTTACGTGATTTTATTGAATATAAGGTTAAGACTGACCATTTTTCTAATTCAGTTTCTTTAATAGGGATTTTAAAAAACAGACTACATGTATATGTTTTTATTCACGTTTTCTGGTATGCTGATGTTGCCGCCTTATGTTGATATGAATCCAAATTAACAATCCAGTAACTATGTCGAGGTTAATATGATATTCCACATATCTGGGGGTTTTTTCTTGGGTCAAACGACTAGTTTAGATATATAGATAGAATTCTCGTGTTTAACTGATACGTAGAAATTTTGAGAATGATGCAGATATGCATCAGGAAAGATAACAGAATTTACTCGTAGAACAGTACTTAGATGTCAGTTCTCATCAAAAACAGTACTTTTGCTGGCTTTTTAATATCGAAAACTGATTGAGTATTTTGAAAGATACAGAGGAAAAATTTTAATGAGAAGGTCCCCACACAACCGACTATACTAATACTGATGAAACTACACCACTATGACATAAGAGGTCAAACCCATGATTAAATCTGGAGCTTCCTTACTGGAAGCAAAGAATGTGTTGCATTCGATTGCCTATCATAATCAACCACTGTCTTATCAGGAGTCCCCAGGGGAACTGTCTTAGGCCCACTGCTCTTCTTGGTCTTCATCAATGACCTGTCATCATTATTCTCAACCACCACTCGACTCTTTGCTGATGTCACAAGGGGCCCGATTTACAGAAGAACTTACGAAGGAAACATATGGAGATAACGAACAGTATTCAAGATCAACAATCCATAAAACAATACATGTACAATACAGGAGCAGAGCATATACGGACCTCCAAAACATCAGAGGTGGGATCAGAAGCCATGGTGGAGAGCATCCCCTGCCGACCGGTCACACCCGCCGCACGCTCCCTGTCATGATCGGGAAATAAGTAAAAATCCGTCGTCAATTCAGAGTATAAATATTGGACTAAGAATTAGTATGAAAAACGTCAGTCAGCATTTGACTCAATGATAAATTTTATAGACGAGACTGTTGATATTATTGTGTTCTCAATTTGTTTGTCAATAATTTACCTCGTTTTAGAAACTGTTCATACATAGAGCATGCTCTTGCGTATCGAATCAACTGAGATATATAAACTCCGTATGCAGGTGATGAAGGTACTAGTATACTGCTGTATAAGTAAGGGATTAAGACCAAAAATAAATTCTGCATATAACTTTCTAATTAACATTAGAATGAATTTGAAAGAAATGTAGTAGATTTTGTTTACAATAGCAATTTTACACAGAATAATCAATTTTGCCAAATTTTACAATCAACTTGAGTTTTTGGTCTTAATCTTAAGATCTTTTGTAAAACGGGCTCCAGAAGACCAGGCCATCTTGAAAGCGGCCTCAACAAGCTTCAGGAGTGGTAGGACAAGTGGCTTATGCGGTTCCATCCAACAGTCTTTAATCCAGATGAATGTGAAGTCCTACGGGTTTCCAACCGAATGCCCCTACTAGGTACCAAATACACTATCCACGGTGAGGTCCTGAACACCACCGATCCCGTCAAGTATCGTGGTCTTACAGTCCCCAAGAGCCTCAGCTTGGATACGCACATAGACAAGATCACTAAGAAGGTCAACTTCATCCTGGCCTTCCTAGGCAAAACATCAGCCGCTGTCCAACCAACATCAAGGCACAGTGTAACTCCACACCGGTACGACCTACCATCGAATATGACTCTGGCACAGGGGCCGGTAACATACTTTTTTGATTTTACGTAATCACTATATATATGCAAAAAAGGAAAGGGAAACAACGTCAGCCCGAATTTACACAGGGTCGATCTCGGAAATATTTCGTATTTCATAGAAAAAAAGATGTAGCCAATTAAATTATAACTAGAAATCATACTACAATAAATATTCTTTAATAAAACAGAAACCTCGTTACTTTTTATAGCGTTTAAGTTGTGTAATACTAACTCGATATCCCCTTGTGCGAGTCGATGTACTTTAAGTCGTCCACTAAAACGAGGCAAAATTCGCACATTTTCTCCAGTTTTGAAGTCTTTCCGGAGATGGAAAACACAAAGTAAAGATCAAGCATTAACGAAAATCATCTTTTTCTTTTGTTAATTGCAATTAAAAGGTACAACATCTCCGATTTGAATAAATACGGTAGCTTTTTTCGTTCACAGAGAGGCTCGAGCCCAGAACAGACGACATTTTGGAAAAACCCATGATTGGTAAAAGGCGGAGCGTGATTGGTCAGATCTGTTCTAGAAAAGCACCATTGACCAATCACATCTCGCGTTAAATATTGGATGCAATGTTTAGCGAATTTAGTGGACGACTTAAACTACATCACTTGCATGAAAGGATATCGGATCTGCAAAACACGACTTACACAATTCTTAAATGACCGCGGTGGTATTTTTATTAAAGAGTGATTATTACTGAATGATCCCAGACGTTATTTCACTAACCGCAAGGTATTTTATTGAAAACACGAGTCATTTCCGAGATCGACCCTGTGTAAATTCGAGCAGACGTTGTTTCCCTTTCTCTTTTTGTATACATATAGTGATTACGTAAAATCAAATACAGTACTGTATGTTACAGGCCCCTGTGGACTCTGGCATGTGGAGTAAAGCCCAGAAGGAGAGCACCAAGAAGGTTGCGGCGGTACAGCATAGGGCAGCTAGATTCGCCATTGGGGATTACCAACGCATTAAAAGCAGTGTAACATCCATGCTGCAGTAGCTCCAATGGCAGACACTGTTGATCCGTCGGGAAAGGGCGCAAGTACTACCATCTTTTAGACATCTCGGTGGAGAGCTACATACGTATATCCAGCATCGTTGAGAACCAGAGGCCATGCCCTTCTATTCTTTGTACCATACACCAGAAGTGTACTATACCTCCTTTCCCCAAGCCATCCGGCTGTGGAGCTCAGTACCAAGAGGAGCATTGGAGGCCAAGACCCTGAACAACTTTAAGACCAAGCTGTCCTGTGCCAGCCACTGGTAATCACAGTACCTCTAGTTTATTATCTGAATTTACATTATGCAGAAATAAAATATTAAATTTTATACCAAAATGAATTCAAATCAGAAAACACCCACTCCAAAAAGGATAAAAGAGAATAATAATAATAATAAAAACCCAAAAGCGAAATAAAACTAGCGGTACTGTGAACAATGAGCGTACTAAATGACCCCCCCCCCCGCCTCCCCTATGAATATAATGGCGGTGTCCATGTTTTGCAATTGGAAACCCAAAATATGTGTCGGATCATAAAGTAAATTAGGAGATGCTCAATGGCAATATGTATTAAAATTTCTGTGAAAGTCTCATCAAATTCCATTCAGTGGTATGGGAGGAGTTGCAGATAAGAGATGTGTACCCCAAAGCGTAATTTTATAACAGACGGACGGACTGACATAAAGATTTTACCAAGTGCCGATTTAACTAAGTGCCGATTTTACCAAGTGCCGATTTAACTAGTAATTTTATGAAAACAGTAATATCAGGCACCTATATACCATATAGGTCACTGGTAATATGAATCTAGAAAAATTCCCTTTTAAAGAACTGCGAACGATAGTATTGTTCTCCTGCCTACATCCAAGTCAATTTTCATTTTTAACATTTATATTGATATTTATATGGATTTTCCTAAAACATTACTTATTTGGGAAAACAACGAAAGATAACTCTAAAATTTTGGTAAAACACGTGTTTTTCACAATAGAAATCAACGGGAAAATATTTTTAAAACATCTCTCCCCCCCCCCCCCCCCCCCCCCCCGTGACACAAAAATTTCTTTTTACGGGTAATATGGACTGCCATTTCACAAATTCATATGTTTATATACAAAAAACGACAAAAAATGTTTCCTTTTTCAGCAATTTCCAAGTGCTTTAGCCATTGAAACATTATATTTTACTAATATAATATGATTAATTTTATAAGTATAAATCATAAGAAAAGATTTGAGAAACATTTGATCATATCTAAGACTATTTCACAAAACGGTGATGCTTTATAGGCCGACTTCTGTGGAAAATAGCTTCTAAACCCCCCCCCCCCCCCCCCTTATTTCAAGAGCTGGAATTGGGGATATTTTACCATTTGGTACTGGTATTAAAATTATTAAACGACTACCATTGAACTGTTCTTTGTATTAAACAAAGATTCTATAGCCAAATTGTCTTTAATATTGAATTAAATAGTCGTAAAATATAAGCGGGAATCGGGAGTTAGCGTGCGTATATAGTTCTTTGTAAGTATCATTTAGGGCTAGGACACATGCAGGCACCTGACGTTACTTATTTTTCTTTTAATAAAAAAATATACCCATACCTAATATTATTAGGTATGGGTATATTTTTTTCTATTAAAAGAAAAATAAGTAACGTCAGGTGCCTGTTGGCTAGGGCTACTGCCTAGGCTTTCTGATCCGATATCTGATCCTATTCCGGAAATAAAATACCTGACCGATTTTGAGGAGTAATTACGTAGACACCTTCATTTCCTTTATGTTGTCATTTGGCAGAAAGAAAATGGAATATATTCTATTGCATCTGATTTAGGGTAAGATAAATGCTTTAGACGAGCTGAATTTAATGAATCTCTTTAATAAACATTGTACATAATTAGTAGGCATTCCAATCAATTTCAAATACCTATGAAAAGTTGTAATGATGCATTACAAGCAAGATGTCAGCTTGTCCTTCATTGACATCCCTGACGTTTTAATCAGCGTGATCAGTGAGACTCAAAAACTTACAAACAGGTGCCTTAAAGAAAGCAATACGGCTTAATGATTAATTATGGGGATATGATGATATATGTTATACGTTACAATACAATGAGAAGCAATAAATACAAATTACTTCCCAGAACTACAATATCGTATCCTATTTTCGACCGTATTGTATTTTCGACCTATTTTTCCCAACCCGCTTCCCGTGCAGATACCGCATGGTAGAACATTATTTTCGATTGCTACACTTGGAAAAATACCTTTGAAGCACAACTGTAGTGAAAATATCCCAAATAATTAATTCAACAGAATTCCCTCGATGGTTTAAGTCCGTTGTCAGAAATTCTAGTCTTTTTACTAATGCACATTTTATCTGTTGATTAATCAAAGCCGTGATCGGTTAATTACAAAAAAATTTCGATGACATTTTTCCGAAATAAAATTTAGATCTCTGTCAAAGAGACGCATGAATATTGTAATGAATGGGTGGATCAAACGAATTTTTTTTCTTCCTTAAATATGGGCACTTTCTTACAGATTTTTACTGAAAAATGCAATGTAATTTCATTGATTTTTTTGTGGAAATGCACAACTACTGACAGATGGGTTCAACCAACAAATAAATGTATTTGCAACCAAAATATGCAACTTGTTCAGTGTTTTTTTGAAAGACAGACAATCGTATTTTTATTGTTTGGAATATCCAGTGGATATTTATAGCCAATACTGATTGGGCGTTGATACTATATTTAGGTCGAAAACACAAGACGCTAATATTTTTGTAAGGAAAACTGCACCCTCTCTATATTATGGCATATAAATAAAATAAACACAAAACTGCAATATGGGTTATATCTTAATAGAAACATTTACTAACATTTTAGGCCCATATTTTCTTAGATTCTCTAAAGTTTGCAAAAAATTAATAAATAACATCTAAATAGGTCGAAAATACAATACGCCAGGATACAGTAATAACAAAAGATTTTTTTTTTATTAAGTTCAAGCTATCATGGGCCCCTGTCTTGTGAAACTACATGTATTAACTTTAATTTGATTCATAACCCTTTTAAAAATTTTAGTGGAATTACAACAGTTGATATAAAAAGGATATCATATTCTTATGATCAATCACATCCACTGTATAAAGTAGAAACATGAAAAAATCAAATGTAATAAATCAATTTAAAAAAATTGAGTTAGTATTTGTAATAGTTAAGAATATCATCATAATAATATATAAGCAAATATTTAAGGAATCCTGTCTAGTTAGTATAGTATGCCAGGGCATCAATGATAGTGGGAAGTGTGGGGTAATTTGCATAACGGGTGAAGCCTGTTATGCATAATTAAATATCCCAGGTTTCCCACTATCATTGATGTCCCTGGCATACTATACTAACTAGATAGTGATTCCTTATATTTCCATTTCATTGTGAAATGAAATTGTAGATTTAGATTCTTAAAATGTAGACTAAATAGATTGAAATTATATGAGGACTCCCATGCCAATTTCAATAGACCTCGCCAACCGACGTCAAACACAAAGACAGCAGCACGAAATTTACATGCATATTTGGCCTCCTTAGCATCGGTCACAAAAACAGACGCGCACGAGATTTACATGCATATTAGGCCTCCTAAGCTCTTGACCTAATTGATTTGCCTAATTTACATTCTGGTAGAATTACCAAGAAATCATCTCCACTAACTTTTAAAGAGTTATCACAGAGGAAAAATTAGAAATGGAAATATTTGAGGACTAAAGATGTCAAGTGTAATTTTTCAGTCCTTAGAGAAGTGGAAAGGCTTTCCCCTACATTTACTTCTCTTCACAGGCCTTTATGTTTTGATTCTGGAAAATATACAGAATGTAGAATTGATGACAGCCTACACCTCAGTCATTCTGTCTTACACTGTTTAAAGCTTAAACTGCTTCTGCAATTTATGATTTTTTAATTATTTAGGTTATGATTGGCCAATGCAAAATGGAGTAAGTTGAAGCACTGAACTAGGAAGATGTTTGGCCTAAATGGCCTGAGTAAGGTGAAGAGGTTGATTCTGGGAATTTTTGTCCTGCTTATTGTAGATTTAATTTGGGTTGCATCTTCAGAAGTGACTGAGGTAAGTTAATTTGATTTCAATATCTCTCTCTTAGTCAGTTAGTCAATGCACCTCGTAAAAGTGTTTTAGCCATTTCATCATGTTCATAATAGTTATTGTTTGGAGTGAAAATATGAACAATCACACTTCATGTGTTGCTATTTTAATTTTTTTTTACATTTTGCTCAATGAATTGACAGATTTGGAAATCTAAGTTTGTTAAATGTGTTAAATTATGGCAAACCTTACAAATTTATTACATTACATACATTACAAAAAAATTATGTTACAGTATTTTAAATAGTCTTTATAGAAATTGCTTCTTTGTTTACAGAACTATGTCAAAGACATATACTTTCATTATTTATCAAAATATTAATGGTATTATTAAATCATATTAGATATCAATGGTTTAAAAATACCTTCTATTTGTATTTGCAGTATATATTCAAAGACACTCACTATGACAAACCATTCTTCACTACTTATATCAAGACCAGCATGTTTAGCATTTATCTCCTTGGATTTATATTCTTTGAGCCATGGAGAATGCAGTGCAGAAAATCCAGCACAGTAAGTAATAGAGTGTTCTAATTTAACACCTGTAATAAATGTTTCAAATAGTAAAGTAATTTTATAAACCAGGCTTTTCAAACCTTGATTCAAAATGAAACCAAAAACTTTCTTCTTTTACAGATGAATTCGACTTTGACAATCAATAACGGTGAAGATGAAAGGGAACACAACACACAGGATCCCCTGGTGAGACTTCTACACATTCGACTTTCTGTGTTTCACATATTGAAGACTGTACATTGAATTTATTATGCACTTACCGGGAAAAGCGTTTAAGGTTGCGTAAAATGATCTCTGCAATACTGAGTATTTTACATTGTTATAAACATAATCTTTGTTTTTTATACAGAGTGAACCCCAGTATGTTCCAGCAAAATTCGATGACAAAGCCAGTGGAACAGAATCAGATGATTGTATGTTATTTTAAAGATTTATCTAAATTATCATTCAGTTGTATTTACTGAACTGAACTATAAGGTTTTTATTGTCTTTTCAGCTACCTCATTAAATCGTTCTGTGAGATTTAGCAAGGTGAATGAAGTCCGACAACTCTCAGGTATATTTTCCCCGTTTTTTTTTTTTTGTAATTAAAAAACTGACAATTTTTTATATATTACTTTCTTCTTTACCTTACTTTTAACAAATCAACGAATTTCATGCATTTTATTTGTTTTTATCTATGTAGAAACTTACGCTGAAGACGCTGTGATAGCCCGGCTGTCTTATTCTGCGTCATTGCGGGCAGAAGAATCTCGTTTACGTGCCATGTCCAAGCTCACTGTAAAACAAGTAGCTAAACTGGCACTGTTGTTTTGTGTGTTGGTAAGTTTGCTGAGAAAATACTATATACAGGTCACTTAGGCTTACTGGCAAGAAATGAGGACAAGGTTCAAGGACACAATAAAGTACAATAAGCCTTTAAAGGGATATTCACTCTGGGATGGATATTATGTTTACCCTTTAGCCATAAGCAAGTTAGATATACTAGCAAAAGAGTATGGTACATGTACATGAAGTCCATGTTACTAAAGTGACAATAAACAGTATAACCTACACCATTGAAATAAGTGTCTGCATGCATACAAGTGAATATGTGGGACAGGTCTAATTAGTACTTACATAAATAATTTTTTTTCTGCAGTGGTTTGTGGGGAATTTTTCATACCAGGAGGCCCTGAGGGACACTGAGGCGGGCATTGTGAATGTCCTGTCCTCAACCTCGGGACTTTTTACCCTCATCTGTGCAGCTCTGTACCCCAGCTCCAGTGCCGACAGATTCACCCTCTCCAAACTATTTGCAGTTTTTCTCAGGTATTTAGTGCAAAATAAACCTAGAAATATTGTTTGTGTAAAATTTTCTTCTATATTTTAGAGAGAAATAAAAATTATTATCTCTGTTACTGCTACATTTTACATCCAACATGTCAATTATTCAATTAAGACTTGTTTATTTTATTTTGTAGTGTTCAATATGATAAAAGTATGATAAAAGCTTTAAATGATTTATACCCCAAGTAGAAAATTTATTTTACGAAGGTTTTATTTACTGCAATCTTGTAGTAATAAAACATTATTAAATCTCATTATTAAATTCAAGGCTTCCAATTTAAGTTCAGAGGATTTTCTTTCTGATAGCATATTTTTATTATAGTATTGGAGGAATAGTGATGGTCAGTGTAGCTGATCTTTCATTTGAGGACAAGATTCCTGTGGGGGCATTGTGGGCTCTTTGTGGCTCCATGTTGTATGCTCTCTATCTTGTTTCCCTTCGGCGGCGAGTCGACCATGAAGATAAACTGGACATCACCATGTTCTTTGGTAAAACTATAAATGTTTGGCAGTTTGTAAATTATTTTAAGAAAATGTCACACTGTGATCTAATATTTACATCGTGTGCGTCGAATTTCATCAAATAAAATGGGTAACAGAGACAGACAATTGATTGCTTAGGACTTAAACAATTTTATGATTAATAAGGTAGGTGATTGATTTTCTTTCACAAAGAAAGAAATTTATTCAGAGATGGGTCAAAAGTTATTTTTTGGCATGTATGACTCCATGTTATGTTTGTAAGGTGTAGCATTTCAAGTGAAAAACTGATTATGACTATTTCTTTTAGGTTTTGTTGGACTGCTCTGCGTTCTCCTTTTGTGGCCGGGATTTTTCATTCTTCACTTCAGCGGGACTGAAGTCTTTACTCTGCCCAATTCTCGCCAGTGGTTGTTCATAACTATCAATGGTTTGATTGGAACAGTATTGTCAGAAGTTTTATGGCTTTGGTAAGTATAAACTTTATCTAAGAGAAATTACTACAGTGGACCTCCAGACATCCGCACGCCAGATATCCGGATGCTTCAGTATCCGGATGATTTTTCATCGGAACAGATTTTTTAAAAGTTATTTTATCTTGTTTAATTGGTAATTCAGATATCCGGAGGCTTCATATATCCGAACAAATTAACTAGGAACCAAAGCGTCCAAATAAACGAGGCTCAACTGTACTTCTCTTTAAAGTAATTATGTACTTTTCAATTAATGAGAAAGAATATTGCGATTTGTCTTAAGAACTATTTTTTGGAGGGGGGAGGGGGTTATTTTGAATGTTATTTCACAAAGATAGCCTCTTGAATATGATATTTTATGTGTTGATAACTGTTTTAGGGGATGTTTCTTGACCTCCTCCCTGATTGCAACTCTTGCTCTAAGCTTGACCATTCCTTTAACCATGTTGGCTGATGTACTATGGAAAGGGGTAAGAATAATAATTTTTTTGTCAAACAAGTTCCCAGTGTAGAATGATTGTTAAAAGTTGCCATACCATGGGATCTATTGTATAGAATGTGATCAATGTTATTGACAGTGCCTTTGTAAAGATTTGAAAAACTATTGAATATGAGAAAAATACAAAAAAAGGTAGATCAATCACTAGCTTATCAAAACAATAATCTTTAGTATTTTTAGATTCTAATTTCTGATAAATGTCATAAATATGATGAATAGCCTGAATAAGAAAAAATTCGCTAAACTTTGAAGATCAAAGGGGAATAACTTAATCTGTTAAAAAAAAATCGATATAAACCAAAAAAACACATATCATTAATATTTGGTTTTTATTTTATGTATTTTAGGTGACATACAACTGGTTGTTTTATGTGGGTTCTGTTCCCGTATTCCTGGCATTTTTCGCCGTCAGTCTTCTGACGCATTATGAAACATGGGACCCCGTTTTACTGTGCTTCAAGAAGGTCCTACATTGCTTCTGTCGACGAAGATTGCTGCCCAGGTTAGTTATATTTCATAAATCCCATTTCTGTCATTTACAGCTTTTCACACATGTTTAGTGAATCAGACTGTTTTACAGTCATTGATACAGGCATTTCTAATGTATTGCCTAATTTAAAAAGTCCTTAAACTCTATTGGGTATGTGGTATTAAATAGAAAGTAGTGGTATTAAATAGAAAGTAATTTATACCTTTTCCATATCTCATGCTGTATCAACCATAGACCAATATCAGCTTTACATCTTTACAGGGATATGAAAAAAATCATGTAACATAAAAAATTTATCAGTATGAGAATTCTAGAATTTCTCCACAGATTAGCTCTCAAAATGCAAAAAAAATCAAAAATAATATTTATCAGAATTTCCAGGGGTCATGCCCTTATAGCCTCCCATTTTACTGGGGAATATATATTTGCATGTCCAACACTGATGTAAAGATTTTCCCCCATTTATAGCTAATTGTAAAAAGGCTAACGGATTGCGCTGTTTGTGACGTGCTAACGCCTTGCTTGTCGAGAGGTTTAAATACTACGTCACATTGTCACCACATCAAAGGAAGTAGCTGAGATCGCGTCTCTCCCAGGCTAAAGTCGGTCAGCTGCAACATACAGCTTGTTTGTTGGGTAAAAAAAAGTGGACTAGACAGTCCCGATGTCGTTTTCTTGAATATTACCAGCATAGTTAAATGTCTTTAAAACTTGAATTAATCAATTAATCAATGAAAGCATTTTATGATTTTTTTTTCAGTCCATTACGAATATTTAAATTGGTCGATTATTACATTCTATCGCAAACTTTATCTTCTTCATATCTGCGTACATGTATAAAAATCAAGTATTGCATAAGTCATTGATCATTGAATTTATTGGTTACGCGTATCAATCCAAGCCATTTCTGATATTGTTGCAACTTTGTACAAAATACTGCTGAAAAAATAGAGCCCCCTCTCCAGGCATATATTCGAGAGAAATGGTGAAGAGGGAAGGCCGGAGAAGACGTTCAAATTTTATCAATTGAAGTTCATTTTAGTTACGTTTTAATTAATTTTGTATGTTCAGTATAATTAATACCGAACGGCAGAGTGTAAAGCGTAAATCTATCTACTCATGCAAATATTGGAAATAAATTGGCTGTTCTCGAAAAAAAAAATCTATCCTTGACCAGCAAGAAAATAAATAACATGTCCTTGGCTGGTACTCTAACCCTTTCCCCCACCCGATTTTTTTTCTTTTTGTTTTTATTCATATAATTATTATTTTCTATTCAATTGTAAAATTATTCTTTTTATATTTATTTGTTTTACTCTATGATCTCTTTTCTCTCTCTCTCTCTCTCTCTCTCTCTCTCTCTCTCTCTCTCTCTCTCTATGAATTCATTCTAAATATGTAACAATTGATAATCTACTCCTCAAACATTTTTTTTTCCAATGTTTACTTCAATCACATGTACTTGTAATTGTACCTTGACCTATTGAGAGAACGATCATAGGCATCTAAGTCTGCTGTTCAATGCAATTCAATGAATAAAATATATTTTGAACTAACCCCACCCGAAATAGAGTTTACCTTTTTTTCTTTGGCTTGTCAAACTTTTTTCGGATAAAAAAAAGAAAAGAAGTTATCCGTCCCTGACTTACATGATGATATGAAAGAAATAATCTGAAACAGAAAATTAACCAGCCCCTCTCCCGGGGGTCCCTTTCCCAACTCAGTGTATGTACATTCATTTTCCCAATGCAGCTACTGTAACAAGGAACAATCGTCTCATCTCTACAGCTCCATTTTTTCCCTTCCGCTTGCATTAATACAATATAAATTGTGACATATACATGTACACAAATGGCAAATGCTATAAAAAATAAAATTATCACCTTCAATTTATCATGGAGTCTAAAAAATGCCTTATAATGCTATTTTCCAACTGTTTATTAAGATTTGTGCTGTCTGTCCCCTTTTGTAAACCGTTTAACATCGGCGATATGTATTGCAGCTGACCGACTTTAGCGTGGGAGAGAAGCGATCTCGGCTACTTCCTTTGATGTGGTGACAATTGACGTAGTATTTAAACCTCTCGACAAGCAAAGCGTTAGCACGTCACAAACAGCGCAATCCGTTAGCCTTTTTGCAATTAGCTATATTTGAAAAGGTATTCAGACAAAACATTAAAATAAATCTCTTGACTGTTTTTAAAATTTTATCGGTAACTCTATGATATAAACATGAATTTAGGCCTGCAGGATCTGTTTTGGCAAACACAGCTATTGTGATGTCAGGCATATTGCATTGACCATTGTATATGCAAAAAAAAACCTTATTGAATATGTATTATGTATCTATTGAAATCAGATAAATGGGTTTTAAAAAGTTCTCCGAGATTTAGACAGAAATTTTACATTGTTTTCCTGTAATATGCAGTATTTATTCTTCTGACAAAGACTATGGTATGTTTGTATTCCAAAATGAAATGGTCTGGGAATTATATTCAAGAGCTTTCCAATAAATTACACTGTATAGATGTAGCATTTCATTCATTCTAATGATGCATGTACCATATGTGTTGTGGTTCTGTTGAGGGATGAATCATAATTACATGTATAGAGGACAAAACTCTAAATGTACTCCATAAACAGAAATATTGTTTACCTTTTGATATAGCAATAGGCATCACATAAAATAATCACATTTTGTACAACTTCTGAATTTCCTCATGCAATTGTCATATACTTTTCACTTTTAAATATGGATCAATATTGTTGATTTTACCATGACATAATTGTTGAAGGGTGAAGGAGGGCAGGGGCTACTCTTTGGCTACATTTAGTAATATGTTTCTTAATTCTATATGAAATATTATAATAAATTATTTTTAAGTTGAAGTTGTCAATGTAAACCAAACCCACTGGATTTTATTGGGAACTTAAATGACGTTGCCCTTGGTAATACGATAATTTATTATGACAAAATGAACATTGTAATAACGGGAGTCCATGGTAGTGACCTTTTTATGTTTACATCATTTTAAACTGTTTAATGTATATCCAAAATATACCCTGTAGGTGAAAATGAACTAGAACAAAACATTCACAAATTTCAGACTATAGCATATAAAATAGTTTTCTTGTTAAGTTAGAACATGGATATTGTGAATTTTTGAATAAAGAAAAGTTCTTTTTTCAATCCCTGGTAAATTCCTAACAATTGGTTGTAAGGTTTTCGGACTGAGATGTTGTGAATTTATGGTAAATAATATTAAACTGATTTTGTGTCCCCTAGAAGTTATAAATAAGACAGTTTACATCTTTTACAGCAATCTTTAAAGATATGGTATTATAAATGCTGTCAGTATTTATATTTGAAACACAAGTCATCTGAAAACATTTGAAATACATTTTGTTGTCAAACTTAAATGAAAAATTTAAATTGAAAATTCACTACTTTACTTTAATAGGAGTATAACAATTTAGAGATAATACATGTATGATAAAGTGAATTTCTAGGCCCATTGAAGTTTGCTATAACTAAGTTTAACAGTACCTTGTATTTTATGATTTATGTCTCTATGAAACTATTTTACTACAATATTTCCTCAATTTACAGAGCTGGGAGCAATTGCGTTCAAATTAGGTATTCAATTTTTAACTAATTTACAGTTCAAGGTGTTCTTGAATCTTGATAGCTGGTCCCTGCAGCTAATCCTTTTGCTCTTCCAGAACTTCTAAAGCTTTTAAAATAAAATATTTGCACAGAATTGTCTTTAACTTCTATGTGTTGATATTCATGCTTTTGTAGAACATTGTTGATTTTGCCAAGTGTGAAAGCACTAAGTTGAGTTTCCCACCTTTCACTTTTATAAAATTATCAAAATTTTTGAAGAATTCATGATAATTAAAGTGATGAAATACACAGTCAAACTTTGTTATCTTGAACTCAACTGGACCAAAAAAAAAGAAGAGATATATCCAAGGATTCAAGGTATCAATGTTAAAATTCATATAGACTGATTGATTGGTTTTCAAACTCGTTTCAACATATCCATAGTAGATGTGCATTTGAGATATTGATGTTCAAGATATCAAAGTTTTACTGTGTATTACTGCAGTAATCATTCATATTATTACCATTTAATTTTTGTGATAGTATGGAGACAACTTTGTGGGTATTTTTAAAAAGTATTTTGCTTTTAAATTAATACTTTCTGTATAAATTGGCACACAAGTGAATAATAACTTTTTCTTCTCTAAATCCCCATATTTTGAAATCGCAACTTTTTTTGAATAAATGATGTACAAACATTATCAATTTTTTTTTTAAAGAGTAAAAACTGTGTGCTTTGTCAAATTGTCACATATTTAAGGAATATGCATACCACATACACATGTATTATACTATGTATACTATAATGCATACTATATATATACATCACGTTACTTTTTCTACTTTAGGGTACGAGAAATGGACAGGGAACAGAGCGAGAGTCTAATAGAAGGCAGTTCCTGATTGGTGTTACCCCACAACCTGTGATCTGGTCATTTTGTTTTTTACTGTCTTGTTATGCTTGTTTATGACTAATACTTGTTAATTTAATACTAAAAAAAAAAAGATATTTTCGTTAGTCAATGCAAATATTTTAATAATTTTATCTTGTTTTTTTTGAGGGGGAGGGATCTTTTTACAAATCTTTTCTTTAGAAAGTTTTAAAAAATATTAAAAAAAAGTAGCAATTGATCAGATCAATTATAAATATACAGTTCAACTTTGGTATCTTGAAGTCAGATGTCTCGAATACCATGGATATGTCGTAGTGATTTGGAAGTCCCAACCACATATTCTTAAAGTATTTTACCTGCGATATCTTGAATCCTGAGATATCTGAGTTTTTCTCAGTGCCATCAGGTTTGAGATAACGAAGTTTGACTGTATATCATTTTACACATGAAGATAAGTTTGAAAAAATTCTACACCACATTGCTTGTATTTTTAATTCATATATATGGGATTACCTCAAAATCAGTGTACAGAATAATTATCAACAACTAGATACATGTACTAGGCATATATAAAATGTTACCCTGACTTTACAAAGTAACCAAATACTTATAAATAATATGATGAAATAGGGGGTTACAGAATATACACAACGTTTAGTGAAGAGAGTGTCCTCCTTACAATTACTGATATAGAGCACCAGTGATTTATGTACTTATTTTACGAGTTCAGAACAGAAACTTCTTTTTTGACACCTTTTCCTTCAAACATCACTATTAGGAATAAAAGGAATTTAAGCAAAAATCCTTGCCATGATGAAGTGACATGAAGTCTTTCTTCTTTGTTTTTGTTTTTGTTTTTTTTTTGTTTTTTATAGCAAGAAACAGATTTCATTTCAAACAGTTCCTGTTCAACTTCATGTATTTTGAGTCATTTAAGCAGAAGCCACTTTAATGTTTGTAGGTAAGAATGTGTGATAAAATGTACAATATTTTGTTCAAGTTTTGATTTTTTTTATATTCAGGAGGACAGAAAAAGTCATTCCATAAAATTCTTTTTTAATTCGTTATTGTGAATGTATGTTATCTGAATTGTTCTGTTTTTCAGTTTACTGAGACTTAAAAATAATAGCATGTTTTTTTTTAATATGCAATACAGGTATACTTTAGTGCTCCTTATAGGACTAAAATTTATAAACTTAGAGAGTAGACAGATATATGTATAATTTAATATAACTAATCATATCAAATGTACTACTAAGATTGTGATAATTGTTTTAATTAAGACCAGTTGTGCAATATTTTATTATGAAAAGGACTATGATGTGTTTGTTTATACAGGCACAGTTGTTAAAAACATGCAAAAGTGAGAAAGTTATATTTATATCCTACATTAAATAATGGAGTTAAATCTGATAATGTATGTAAATTCTAGACAATATTTTTTTCTTTTTCCTGAGGCTTGCTACTCTGAGAGTTTTAAGTTCCATAATACTCTGTACTCATAAATCATGAAATAAAGGAACTTCAGTTTTATGTTTGTAAATTATTGTTTTTGTATTACATCTCTGG